>NW_007728760.1:238334-247212 GCF_000696425.1 Galeopterus variegatus | reverse complement strand
ATCAGCACTGCACTCTACCAAGTGAGCCACGGGCCAGCCTCTACACCGCATTTTTAATGGCACTTAAACCTTGCTGCTTATATCACATCTTCACATGATTATGTCCATTATTAGACATAAAACTCTTAGAAGGTTGAATCCATGTCTTGAGAGGGCTTGGGATTTAGTAAGTGCTCAGTAAACTTTAAAAGAATGAGTAAATTTGCATTGGTAGTACACATGCCAGGTAATGTTTATCTTATTCTTTGGAAAAATTAAACTGATACTAATGTTTGCAAAAATCCTTGAATAAACCCACAGGTAGTATTCACAGAATTGAATTACTTGATATTATTGACCTGAGGGGCCAGTTTTGTGGAGAGGAGTGATTTGGGGTGTGGGTATGGGTGTATGTATATGTATGTATATCACCACCACAAGCAGAGTCAAGAGACAACTAATAAACCAGGGGAAATATTAGCAATTTATATCTAAGACTAAACAGCTAATCTCCCCAACGTAATATATAAAGAGCTCTTACAAATTGATGAGACTAGCAATCTAAATTTTTAAAAGAGCAAATAATATAATCAGTCTATTTGTAGAAAAAGAAGTACAAGTGGTTCTTAAAAATGTGAAAGTAAAATCAACCTCATTCTAAAAGGAATGCAAATTAAAACTATACTTGAAGTGTTTTTATTCATCAGATTGGCAATAATCCAAAAGTTTAATAATATACTCTGTTGAGGTTGTGGGGAAGGGCATTTTCGTACTTTGCTGGTGAGAAGGCAATTCAGCAGTATTTATTAAAAATAAATTTATAAAGATATAAATTTATAAATTATAAGTATGCATACCCTTTGACGTATCAGGATCATGGGTTTGGATCCCCGTACTGGCCAGCCACAAAAAAAAAAAAAATGAATAAATAAAGTAAAACAATGGCTACCTGTTTACCTATTGAGTACAGGTAGCAAAGAATTGGGAAGATGGTAGATAGGGTTGGGAGGGAGACTTTGTTATATATCTTTTTGTATTCTTTAGTTTTTTTAACTGTGTGAGTATACTGCCTGTTCAAAAAATTAATAAAATATATATAATAATTTACTGGAGTGTGAACAATAGCTGTTACATCTAACACGTACTTGCTAAGTCACATTTATTTTTCTTTTTACTGTGTATTAATGCAAGTCTATCTTTGTATAGTAAAAACTTTGACATGGTATGTATATTATTTTCATTTGGCATTGCTTATATTGAATAAACTATTTTGCAGGGGTATATTTGTATGAAAAAACAACAGTGACATAATAGAAAAGATTTATATATTTTATCATCATTTGTATTAAATGGTTTATTTATTGTGAATGATATGAAGTACAGTCCTTCTGTCGTCTCCCTCTCTCACCCCCCTCCCATTTTTTTTCCATTTCTTTAGAAAGGTGCAAAATTCCTTAGTGATGCAGAGATCATCCAGTTAGTCAAGGCTAAGCATATTCCAGCTTACAAATTGGAAACTCTGATGGAAACCCATGAACGAGGTGTATCTATTCGCCGACAGTTACTTTCCGAAAAGCTTCCAGAGCCTTCTTCTCTCCAGTACCTACCTTATAGGGACTATAATTACTCCTTGGTATGTTATTCTCTTGATTAGAGAAGGTTTGCTTTGTAGTCTTTGCTTTTTAGTCTTTTTTTCCTGACTAGTTTTTTTATACGTAGTTTTATAAAACATTTTCCTTTTTAAATCATTTTACTGTAATTTTATATTCTGCTTATGATGTAGATCAGATAAATTCAAAATCTTTCCTGTTTTTATTGTCCTTACTTAAAGACTTTAGTATTTTAAACACCTTTAAAGAATAAATAAAAAATTCTGTTGAAAAATATACTAAAGAATTAAGTTTGAAGAAAGTTATTAATGACAAAGGCTGAGAGGAGTTGTGTATTACAATATAGATTTTCACTTGGTGCCTGACTTTACCTTTTAGGTGATGGGAGCTTGTTGTGAGAACGTTATTGGATATATGCCCATCCCTGTTGGAGTGGCAGGACCTCTGTGTTTGGATGGAAAAGAATTTCAGGTTCCAATGGCAACAACAGAAGGTTGTCTTGTGGCCAGCACTAATAGAGGCTGCAGAGCAATAGGTGTAAGTTGGCATTTATATATTTGGCTGTTTGAAAATACACCCTAGGCAAGGCAACAAGAAGAGTTTTGGGGACAAGCAAGGACACCTTTTGGGACAAGCAGAAGTGTTTTCAGGATTAATATGTGCTTCTGTAATATACCCTGTGTAGCTAGGTGGAGGTGCCAGCAGCCGAGTCCTTGCAGATGGGATGACTCGTGGCCCAGTGGTGCGTCTTCCCAGTGCTTGTGACTCAGCAGAAGTGAAGGCCTGGCTTGAAACACCTGAAGGGTTCACAGTGATAAAGGAGGCATTTGACAGCACCAGCAGGTGTGTGAGTGGATTTATATGTATGTTTATGCTGATTTCAGAATCAGTGCCATTTTCTGTAATTGCTAACCAGAATTTTTAACATGTTGCCTGCTTAAGATAACATAACATACTAACTTTAAATTCATTCATTCAAAATGAGTGACATTTATGCTCTATAGGAAGGGTGGGGGGGACATTGTTGATTCAAATGAATACCTCCATAGATGAAAATGAGTTAAAAAAAAAGTAAAGAGCTAGTAAATTTAATTAGACTGTTACTTTGCCCTAGGGGAAAATTATCTTAGAAAAAAGATTTTCCAAGCAGGATAGAAGTATTAGTACAGTAGATTTACTTAGAATACAGAAAGCTGAATTTACAAAGAAGCATAATCAATACAAATAATAACCCCAGTATAGTTTGAGCTAATATGTTTAGTTTTTATTTGGAATTTTTAAGTTTGTCTGTTAAGAAATGACTGCCCTACAGCCCTCTTTTCTCATAGCATCTAAGAATGAGACGGAGTTGAAATAGTATCCTTCATGTGTTGTTTATTTAAGGAAGAAAATAAATAATTTCCATGAGGTTTCTCTTATGCACGAAATGATGTGACTAAACTAGATTTTAAGATAATTTCCGTCTTCTTAAAGGAATACAATCTTTGCTGCTTTTGTTTATAGATTTGCACGTCTACAGAAACTTCATATGAGTATGGCTGGTCGCAATCTTTATATCCGTTTCCAGTCCAAGTCAGGAGATGCCATGGGGATGAACATGATCTCGAAGGTGAGTATAGACAGACTGTATCCGAAAGGGTAGACATGGAACTTGTAAGAATGATTATGCCAGGAGAGAGGAACTGGGTGGTGAGGAGACAGGACTTGCTGTTTATGTCCGTCTGTATTTTTATTTATGTACCATGTACATATGTTACATACTCAAAGAGTTACTGATTAAAAAATACTTTTATTGAAAGGTAAATACTAATTGAGGTAACTCTTGTTATATAAATCAGACATTTCTGTTTTTGTTTTATGGCTGCTGGCTGGTACAGGGAATCAGGCATTTCTTGATTGCTGTTAATTATATTTGATATATTTAATTTAGATTTGGCATTATACATATTCTGGGTCTACTCAGAAGGGCTGGGAAGAATCTTGGGGTTAACACTTCAAAACTTTGTTCAGTAAACTTTGAAGCTGATCTTTTCCAGAGACTTGTCTTTAAGAAGCCAAATATAGTTTATGTGTATAGTTCACTTTTTTTTTTTTTAAAAGATGACCGGTAAGGGGATCTTAAACCTTGACTTGGTGTTGTCAGCACCACGCTCACCCAGTGAGCTAACCGGCCATCCCTATATGGGATCCTGAGCTAACCGGCCATCCCTATATAGGGATCCGAACCCGTGGCCTTGGTGTTATCAGTACCATACTCTCCCGAGTGAGCCACGGGCCGGCCCCTATAGTTCACTTATTTTAATGATTTCATAAGAAGTTGGTGTATGGCTTACATTTTATCCCACTGATATTTGTTATTTATCAGAAACAAATGTGAAATATGAAAGTCAGTTAGTCAGGCTGCACAGTTTACTGTGTGTGTTTAGAAGGACTATTCCAAAAGAGAGAGGATGGTGACTAAATGTATTAAGCTTTAAACTGCCAATAAACAATATGATAGTTTCTCAACAACTTAAAAAATAGGGTAAAAATAGATCCAGAAATTCCACTTCTGGGTATTTACCCAAAAGAATTGAAAGCAGCAGAGTCTCAAAGAGATAGTTGTACATCTATGTTCATAGCAGCACTGTTCATGAAAGGTGGAAGCAACCTGGGTGTCCACTGGCGGATGAATGGACAAATAAAATGAGTGCACCTATGAGTATAATGGAATATTTTTCAATCTTAAAAGGGAAGGAAATTCTGACACATGGTACAACATAGATGAACCTTAAGGACATTCTCCTAAGTGAAATAAGTCACAAAAAGACAAATACTATATGAATCTACTTAATGAAGTACCTAGAGTAGTCAGATTCATAGAGACAAAAAGAATGGTGGTTAACAGGCGTCAGGGGAAGGGGATTGGGGAATTGTTGTTTAATGGATATAGAGTTTTAGTTTTGTAAGATGAAAAGAGATCTGGAGATTAGTTGCACATTAATGTGAATGTACTTACCATTGTATACTTAGAAATGGTTAAGATGGTAAATTTTATGTTATGTGTATTTTACCACAAAAAACTTTTTAATTGCCAGTAAATATGTATTGGGTTATTGGGGTATGAGTTGGTAATTGAATTAATTTTATTCAACTGGAAGTTGTCGGAAGGCTTATTTATGTTTTATGTAATATAAATCCCAGCAACTTTCTACTAACAAGATTGACTTTAATGATCCACTTCTCTTTACAGACTTGGTAACTTGGGCTTTTTTTTTAAGGTAACAGTTTAATAACTAGAAGAGGGAATTTATTACATGTGGATTATGGGTTGAGTTACTCAATCCCCAGTGACACATGAATTAATGTTTCTTATATTCTCATTGAGTATTTTTAACATTCTCTTTCTGGTAGTTTTGTCTATATTCTGTTCATCAATAACTACAAAGAACTTGGTTTTCATACCTAGAAGGAAACACATTATGAATCTATACCTGACCGAGAAATTTGTCACTGTGATGGTTAAAAAAAACTGTTAGTTTTGTGCTCAGTTTCTTTGAAGTACATCTGTTGTATTTAGAAATACTTCATAGGCAGAAATAAACCCTTCTGATCTGTAAAGATGAATACTTTATGCATTTTAATGTGATTTGTTGTTGTTATTATTAATAGGGTACAGAGAAAGCACTTTCAAAACTTCATGAGTATTTCCCTGAAATGCAGATTCTAGCAGTTAGTGGTAACTATTGTACTGACAAGAAACCTGCTGCTATAAACTGGATAGAGGGAAGAGGAAAGTCTGTTGTTTGTGAAGCTGTCATTCCAGCCAAGGTGGTCAGAGAAGTAAGTGATCAGATGAATTTTTGTTTTGTTATTTTTTTTATTTTGTAATCTTTAATTGGATTAAAAATTGGGGAAAGGAGTATTAATGTTGTAAATAAACTTAAATATATAGGGTTATGTTTTCTATGTGTGGCATTCACAGGAACAAACTTACTGATAATCTTTTTATCGAGGACAGGGCTTAAATGGGGCCACATCTAAACTCCCTTTTTCTCTGGAGGTATAGAAAGATAGATCTGGGTAGCACTCCCCTGAATCTTCTGGGCAAAGATGTAAAATGTACACAACTCTGTTTTCTAGGTCTTAAAAACTACTACAGAAGCTATGATCGATGTAAACATTAGCAAGAATCTGGTGGGCTCTGCCATGGCCGGGAGCATAGGTGGCTACAATGCCCATGCAGCAAACATTGTCACAGCTATCTACATTGCCTGTGGGCAGGTGAGCACTCCAGCCTCCACTTCTCTTCTGCTATGTTGTTCTAAGTGAAGGAAGTATATTGTATATTTTTTTCTTTTTTTCAGGATGCGGCACAGAATGTTGGTAGTTCAAACTGTATTACTTTAATGGAAGCAAGTGGTCCCACAAATGAAGATTTGTATATCAGTTGTACCATGCCATCTATAGAAATAGGAACTGTGGGTGGTGGGACCAACCTACTACCTCAGCAAGCCTGTTTGCAGGTATGACGCATCAGGCACAGGGTCCACTGACCTCAGGCCTGGTTCTCACTCCTGGTATTCTCTCTGTTATCTATTTGACACTATGTATCATTCACCTCTGTATTTTTTTTTTTCCTTTTTGTCTTTTTTACTGACCGGTAATGGGATCGCAACCCTTGGTGTCGCGCCCGTACCGGGGACCGGCAACGGAATCGCAACCCTCGGTGTCGCGCCCGCACCGCGCTCAGCCAGTGAGCAGGAACCCGGTCTCCACATGGGATCTGAACCCTCAGCGGGAGTGCCGCCGCGCTCCCAAGCGGCGCACTCTCCAGTGCACCACCGGGCTGGCCCTCATCTCTGTATTTTATCTGATCTTTTTGCTCTCTTGTGTCTCACCAGCCTAATCCAGTATGTCCAAATAAGCATGTTCAGGCATATGCTTAATAAGTTGACAACATAGATTAAGAGAGCAAATGAATGTTTGTCTGCCCTGAGTAAGGGCACTGACAGTCAGGCTGTGGATGTTATGTTAGCTGTGATATATGCATTTTCAGTCCTTGCTGTCAAATCTTGGAAATTGAAGACTTCCAGTGGAGTCTAGTTCTATTCTGATGCCATTGTCGTTGCCCTTATTTTAGTTGATTTAGTATTAGTAACACATTGTTGCTCATGACTTGAAAGGTGAATCTTGCTGTGTCTCCCTGTGACTACAGATGCTAGGTGTTCAAGGAGCATGCAAAGACAATCCTGGGGAAAATGCCCGGCAGCTTGCCCGAATTGTGTGTGGTACAGTAATGGCTGGGGAATTGTCACTGATGGCAGCATTGGCAGCAGGACATCTTGTCAGAAGTCACATGATTCACAACAGGTGAGATTTAAAGATACATTCAATGTGTTTTCCCTATTCTTAAAAAAAAAAAAATATGCTGTGTAAAAACTCACTACTCAGATACAATAGTCCCAAATTAAAATTCTGGGTTCCTGTTATTTTGTGTGTTGCTACTTTGTCTTTTTCTGCCACAGGTCAAAGATAAATTTACAAGACCTCCAAGGAACTTGCACCAAGAAGGCAGATTGAATAACCTGACGCTCTGAACTGAAACATGGGCATTGGGTTCTAAAGGACTAACATAAAATCTGTGAATTAAAAAGCTCAATGTAATGTCCTGTTAAGGATGAGTAGACATGATCAGTGAGACAACTGCTTGGTTTTTGGCTCTTTCAGAGAGGTCTGAGTTCTTTCTGTGCGGTCTCTTCAGATCTGAAAACAGTTTAGTGCTTTACATGCTGTGCTCATTGGAAAGATCTCAACATTGGTATTCTGCTTTAAAGCATCACAGAAGGAAATCTACAGCTCACCTCTGAAGGCGAATACAAGCTGGAAAAAAAGTGTTTTCTTTTGATGAAATTCATGAAGTTCATGATGATCAGTGTGAGATTACCCTCCTTCCCACCCCCACAGGTTGAAAATGGATTTTTAAATTATACTGTGGTTGACAAAGCTTCTGATTTTATAGTTAATTTATTAAGTCTGGGTTGTAGATCTTTAAGAAATAAGAGCTAAGTTTATTTTTTGTAAACTAATATTTCATTTGGTGCTGGCCTATTTTGATTTTTTTTTGGGGGGGTAACCAACATTATTCTTCAGAAGGGGAGGGACCTGGCTATCTTCAAGAAAAGAATTATTATTCCTGTTCCCAAACTACAAAATAATATGCTAAGCAATGCTAAATAGTTCTCTATCAAGAAAACAAATCACTGCATTTATTTCTGTGATTTATTCAGAGAGTCCTCTTATATAAATAGAAATTTTGTCTAGATTGCATATAACATGTCTTTCAGCATTAGGCTTTAGGAAACAGAGTTTTGTGCTCCACTAAAGATATCAGAGCTCTTACTGTTGTTTAGACGAGGGTGACTTTGTCAAGTACAAGCATGTCTGTGACCTCTCTTAGAACTCAGTGTGAAAACACAGTTGTGAAAGAAAAATACCGTTTCTCTAAGCCAACTTTCTCAAAAGACCTTTTAATTTATTTAGCTGAAAAAAATCTAGATTTTTTGTAAACAACGTATCAAATCTGTATATGTTGTAATAAAGTTTCTTATGCTAGGAGTTTGTGTTCATGAAATAAAGAAAAATCAACTTGTATACTGATAAAACACTCTAGCTTGGGCCAGAGAAGATAGTTTCCTGGCTTACTTGCCCAGCCTAGTGGAAGGGAAAGTCAGCTTACAGAACCAATGAAAGGAGCCATGTGAATGGCCCTGGAGCTGTGTGCCTTGTTCCTGTGGCCAGGAGGTGGGTGACCGAAACATTCACACAGGGCTCTTGGATGGACCCATAAAAGCTCTTAGCTTCCTCAGGTTGTCAGCAGAGTTGTTGAATCTTAATTTTTTTTAATGTACAAGTTTTGTATAAATAATAAAGAACTCCTTATTTTGTATTACATCTAATGCTTCACGTGTTGGTCTTGAAAAGCTGACGTCCCACGTAGAAGATGGACTCTGAAAACCATTCCAGTAATGCCGTGGCAGCATGGAGAGCCTCTTAGTGATTGTCTGCAGTATTACTTTGGAAGATTTACCTTTTCTGTTGTACATAAAGTTTAAATTGCTTCTGCTGTGACTTTTTAGCCAGTGAATTTTTATCTGAGCTTTCATGGAAGTGGCAGTGAAAAGTAAGTTAATTGTTCATTTTGGTGACTTTAACCAATACCATCTTGCTAAATTAATGTTTTGTACAATTCCTAAATTGTATACATTTTGTTATAGAGTACTTTTTTCTAGTTCCAGTAAATTATGAAA
>NW_007728760.1:237566-238028 GCF_000696425.1 Galeopterus variegatus | reverse complement strand
AAAGGAAGTTAATACTAATAGGTGTAAGCAGTAACCTTTTTTGTTTAGATTAGCTCTAGGCCTGAGGCCTGGAAGCTTGTAAAGTCTGGCCAGAGTGGTCATCTATAATTCATGCCAGGAGTCACATGACATCTTTCTCCATTATATTCCCCAAATCTGCAACATTAATGACAGGTCAGTGTTTTATGTGCATTAAAATGATCTTTCTTAATTAGTTCAGATTTATCATCTCAACCAGACTACTTTTGGTATCAAGGGTGGGAAGGTTAGTAAAGAGGAAGAGGGGAATACTCCTGAAGATTGGGAAGCTGAAACCAAATGGTCATTGTAAGCTGTGTCAGCTGAATTGGAGAGGGGACTTTGTACAGCTTAGTATAGCTGAGGTTGGCCTCTTTAGAAGAGCTGACTTCCATTTACTTGCAATTATTGACTGCACTTTTCCTGTAGTTAGAGGTGAAAAGG
>NW_007728760.1:220384-237501 GCF_000696425.1 Galeopterus variegatus | reverse complement strand
CCTGAAATGACCTGTGATCACCTGTATGGCCAGCCCACTCCAGAACAGCAGACTGGACAGAAGAGAGTAAAGGATTTTCAAACCCACTTTTTGCTTGGGGGATTTGATGAGCAGTGAGAGATACATGTGGCAGGACTGTGTCCTCATCTTAGACGATGAAACAGAGTTAAAGGGAACATCTTACACTGAAGGGTCTGAGCTCAAACAAGAGGACACAGCAGCAAAACAGATCAATACCAATCTGCTGTGTACAGGAGGTTGAAGTAAGAGCAGTAAGTTGACTGGAGATTTTTTCCAAGACAAGTGTTTCTCAAACTATGCTCTTTCTGTGCTGGACAAGGCTAGAGTTCATTAATAACAAACTCTTTGCCTAGTTAGCAAAAATAATGGGTAACCTCTACACTGGAAGCCAAGAGAAGATGGCAAATGATTTAGTTTCTAGTGTGTTTTAAGTTAACCGACTCGCTTTTTCATTGTGGTATACATGGAACGCCTGCCCACTCCGCTCCCTTTTTCCCTCTTGAGCAAGTTTGAAAGCTGTTGTAGGAGGTATGGGCACTCGTGTCAGCACATGACTTTTCTGACAGCTGCTTCCTAAGGCCAGTGGAAGACAGCCTCATGCTGGCAGCTGGAGTGAGTTAGGGAGAATGCTAGGGTGCTCTAACAGTGGTTCTCACACCTAAGTGACCAGTTAAAACAGATGGCTGGGCCCTACTCCCGGGATTTCTGCTACTCTTGGTCTAGGGTGGGTGTGGTCAGAACTTTGGCAGTTCTGCCAAAAACAGCTGCTGCTGCTGCTTTCTAGATTTGAATTTGATGTGAATGGTAAGTATTAGAAAATTGTGTTTATTCAGAAGCACAAAGTTGGAAAACACCCATAGAGAGACCAAGTACTGATTAATAAAAACTTAATCCTAGAGTGATGTAACAACTAACCAACTAGAGTATGTTATTTGGATTTGGTGTTCCCGGGCCCCTCTCTCGCCCCTGAACACTGAAGGTCTCTGCATCTTCAACATGTGAAGTGACTGCCCCAGAGAAAGACATTCAGCCACATAATCCCCTCCCCATCCTCCCCCCTTGTTCCCTGCACTCTCTCCCAAAGGGCCAAAGAAGACAGTGGAGAGCAAAACCAAAAAGAGAAGGTACCGGGCCGAGCCCGTGGCGCACTCGGGAGAGTGTGGTGCTGGGAGTGTAGCAGCGCTCCTGCCGCGGGTTCGGATCCTATATAGGGATGGCCTGTGCGCTCATAGCACTCACTGGCTGAGCGCGGTGCGGCCGGTCTCAAAAAGGACATAAAAAACCAAAAAAAAAACAAAAAGAGAAGGTACCACTGTTCACTCACCATCACCCCACCTTCCCTGTTGCCCCAAAGTTTGTCTCCTTTGTGCTGTAACTTCTCGGGATTGGAGCACTGGAGCAGCGTTACTCAGGCAAGAAGCTCATTTAACAGCCAGTTGGCAGCAAGCCTAAGGGAACGGGGGTGCCAGTGCCATTGCTAACAAAGCACACAGGCACCTCGTGTTTTGTCGAGAAAATCTGGTGAGAAAGCATCAGTAAGTGATCCAACACAGAAGGGCTGTAGTCATCCAGCCTGTGATCGTGGAACTCCTTTGCTTTCTTATCACTCGTAAATTTGAAACAGTAAATGTTTTAGTGGATGGGGTGGCAGTCGGGGGACGGTTAAGAGCAATTCTGTCTCAGTCTCCACTCAGCTTGGGCACAATAAAGCGAATCCAAAATGTTAGCATGATGTGTGATGGAAGACCCTCACTCCCTAGCTCTCTTGTCCTGAAGCTCACACAGAAGATAGCTGAGAAGCCTCTATACCTTCCTGCCCATTTCACAGTGCAGATTTGGGCTGTAGCCTCAAAGGGCTCTTACAGTGAAACCATCAAGCTTTGGTACATTTCCTGCTTCCATCTCTTCTGATCTAGGGCATAAGCTAGAGAGCTCTCATTCTGAAATTTTCATTACTTGTTAATAGCAAAATATACTCCAAGCAGCTCATCTTTCTTGGGCCATGCTTCCTTCAACAGATCGGAATGCACAATCCTTGTGAAGTATCCAAAGCCTAAAATTGACTTGCTGGTATAGCCAGGATAATTGCAATTTTAAATGGAAAGCTCTTGGGGGAAAAGCCCATCTTTAACTTGCTCTAGACAGTGCCTATTTAGGCCAGAAGAATCAAAACCTTGACCACTCCATCAGAAAGTGTTTTGGACACAACACCTCCAATAAATGTGTATTTCTTGATAAACTATATTGAATTAGGTACATTATCCAATAAAAAATTTAAATGATAATATATTTGAATAAAAGTTGAATATCGTTTATTCTATATTCCAGTGGTAAACTGTGCCCATCTTCCTTCAGACCGAGGCCTCTTGAAGGCAAGGACCGTGTCTCTTTCCTCATTACCTTGAGAAAAGGGACCTTACATTAGGGTTCTCAATGTTTGTTACATGACTGCCACAGTAAGTTAATGTATGCCAAAAAAATAACGGTTATTTACAACAGGAAGAGGAAGGCCGTGTTGAGGGAACTGGGAGTACAGAGACCTCCATGCCAGTCCTTGCTCTGCCACTAGCTGTGAGACTTCTCTCTTGTACTCAGTTCCTTTATTTGTAAAATGAGAGCTGGGTTAGCTGGCTTCTAAGGCCTGTCTAGCTCTATGTATTTTGTGAAGGAGTGTATTTATTCTCTACACACAAACACACACACACAATCATCTGCATATATGCATGTGTAACCTGTATGTTCATGTCTGTATGTGTAATCGTTTTATGTGCAAGGTACCAAATTGGCTTATAATTAACGCATGCTCATTAAATAAGTATACTTTTCAGGTTCACGTGACTTAAATTTTCTAAAGTTTTGATAAATATATTTTCAAAATTTGATTTAAACCTTTCACCTAAATTTGCCTGTAGGTCAATATGTCTCCTTGCTATTTCAGCTCTGCCTCCTGGCCATGCTGGGAGAAACGATATCTTTTAGACAATGCCACATGGAAACCTGGGACCTGAAATGGCTAGTAAAAAGAAACGTATGCCAAATATCGCATAGGCCCTGGTTAACATTAATACTCCAGAAGTTTTTGGCTGGGAAACCATAAATACGTATTTAGTAAATCTAAATCTCAAACTGGGCTTTGTATAATTTGCTCTGATAAATGGATGCCTGTTTACTAACCTGAATGTATTAAAAATGTTCTTATCAGCACACATCATTGCCTGGGTTTACTAATCAAACCGGATTACTAGAGGTCTTTTCACTTGACTGCTCTCAATACAAAATTGTAAAAGGTTTTCTTTGCCTGTTAGATAACTGGTTTAAGAAACTTACTTCATGATAATCTCTTGTGCTCTCTACCTTTGAAACCCTTTGTCACTCTGGTTTTATTTTTGTAATAGTTTATGATTTTATTCAACTAAATGTTTTAAGCCTTTTGTTACTTGACAAAGCTTCCCCAAATCATAAGCCCAACCTTTTTGGTTTAGAATAACTTTGAGGAATTCCAAGGGCCCTGGAATTTCTCAAAGGATATATAAAAGATGTATCAGAACTAATTGGCTTGTTTAGTAAATTAGACTATATGGGAAAGCATTGTCAGTACTGAAGATGTTATGTATATGTGTTCCAAAATCTTGTAAGTTTCTTAAATATTTGTGTCTTGATATAAATGCACTGGTCATAATCTTGGTTTAATTATAATTTTAAAATGTCATATTTTCAAATATTTCATAAAAAGACTCTGATAGGTACAGTTTCCTGAAAAACTTTGACTTCATTGCTTTAAACTGAGGTTCCATGATTCTAATGAAGAAACTGATGGGTTTGTGAAATTGTTCACAAAGGTCAAAACAACAAAAGTTAATTGGTAAACTAATTAAAAAGTATTATGGGGTTTTATAATTTCCTTATTTTAAAATAAGGTTCTTCTAATGTTTTCCAAATGTAAGAAAACTTCCTCTTAAGCTATCTATAACTAACAACAGTTTGGTAATATGTCATTTAAAACAGAAGTAAAAGCATTTGTTTTCTCCCTATTTGATCCCCCCCGAAATTTAATAACTTTAAGTATCCTTATAATTATTATGGCAATGTGGCTATTTTTATAAGTTCAATGAAAATTAACCCTCTCTCTCTTTATAACAGGATATAATTTAAAACTTTGGATGTAAGATAGCATGTCTCATTTACATGTTGCTGACCCCTTTTTAATGTTGCCTAAATTTGGCCTGGTTCTGCTTTATCCTGCTGTTCATCTTCCCCCCCAACGTGGGACACAACACACACACGCACACGCACACACTCTATCATCCGAAGATGGAAACATGAGGTATTTTTCTAGTGGTTGTGACATGAATCTTACGTATCTAATCTCAGGAACAGCCTAGTACCTTCTATAGAGCACTACCCGTATCCTCAGTAGAAGCGGCCCAGCCAGTTGTCCCCCTTTTCATCGTCTCTCCTCAGCAGCACAGAGCTGACTGCTTCACCCTCTGCAGCTCAGACCCCCTGTGCACTGCCACAGCATTTGCTTCCCTGTGTTTCTTTGCTCATCTGCCACTATTCCTGACAGGGAGGTATGGCATCTCTTTATGAAGCTTACATCCTAGGGGAAAGAAGATAATGGTCTTCTTCTTCCTGGATCTCATCCTTTTGTACTTAACATCCCCCCTCCTCCATGTATCCCTTGTTTTCAAATGTGCACCTTCTTATTGGAATTAAAAATCCTTCCGCCTCTCCAGCTCCATTTGCTCCTTTTCAAAACCTATCCATTTTTTGTTGCTTCAGACATACATTACTGAAATTGTGCTCTGACTTTAGATGGAACTCTGTTCTGGGAGACCTAAAGGCCAATTAGGCTGACGAGCCAGGATCCAGCATATTAGGATAGCTGCTAGCCTAATACAATAAGTGATGTCACAGTAGTTATGTAATCCAAGTATGAAGGGAAAGCACAATAGAACTGAGAAAGAAGAGTTTACGGTACTGGTGTAATAAAGGTCAGAAGTTGGGACCCTGAAGTAGATTTTGGATTCTGACTGAAGGGGGGAGAATTCAGAAAAAGCACACAGAGTGCCTGGTCCCGGTGGAGACAAACTCTTTCAGCACCTCAACAATCATACAGCCCAGGTGATAAGAAAATCCTGGTTGGGCACCTTTTAATAACTTCAAAGATGCTTAAGATTTGTTCTAGGACTAAACACAGAATTCTATGGAAGAGAAGAGAATGAAGAGGCCAAATGTATTTCTGAATTTGTGTGCGGCTATTCAAAGTATACAGAGGTGGAAGCTTCATAGAAAACTTGTTTTGATTCTTAGACAATACGAGCCCTACTGTAATCAAGCCTAAACAATGGCAAGAAAACCTGGAGATGCTATAAAAACAACCCAATTTGAAATCAGTAGTTAGAACTACACTTTACTTGCAGGTTATATTCCAAAGTTCAGCCTAAGGCAAAAACTGCATATAGTTAAAACTGCTCTTGAAAAACCCACAAGAACATGGACAACATACTATTTCTCTGTAAATAAATCCAACACAACAGCCAGATTTCCCCTCCAGCATTCCACAGATTAAGTAGCTGGCCTGTTTACTGGTCACATTGTTTGGACGGTACGTATCTTTGAACACCAGGAAAGAAATATGCTCAGTACCTATCAATACAACCATGGATGAACTCACTGAGTTAGTGAACTGCAAACCCACACTTCCCATCTCATGGTCGTTCTAGAAGATAAATTCCCTGAGTAGAAATGGAACTGACCATATTATTTAAATAAAGAGATTACTTATTTATGGCTAAGTGCATGCAGCAGAATTACAAATTAAATGTGTACGACTCACTGGCACTGTTCTTCCATTTTAGAAATACCCGAGTGGACATGGCTTCACTCTAGCAATCCTTTAAAACTTTTGGACATGATCCACAGTGAGAAATTAATTTTAAATTGTAACCCACTACACATACATCATACATCTGACAAAAAGTCACAAAATATTTACTTTTATTACATGCCCCATACTTGATACATTCCATCCTGTTCTATTTTGTTAAAAAGAAATTTAGATTGCAACTCACAATGAGTTTTCTTGATCCCTAAATGGGTTGCAACCTATGGTTTGAAAACACTAAATTGGAATATTTCAAACTTTTAACTACTCAAAGAATTACACAGGGAAACTGTCTTTGGATTAAGGAAAACAAATCAAGCAAGTACATTTGTCCATAATATTTTAATACTTTTCCACTTTAAATACTGGTTTTAATTTTGTGATTGTAACATGGAAGATCCAACTTTATTATTTTTAAAAAACATCATCAGGATCATAAAGCTATTATAGAATAGTTAACACTCTACACACTCCCAAGGTACTTTAAAATGATTATGTTTCGAGTCAGTAGATGAACAATGACAGTAATCCAAATACATTGTCTGCACAACTCGGACTAAATACTGGTGAAGTGTTTAATTGGACAAACAACTGAGAAGCTTAAAGATAACCAGCACAATTTCACAAGAGAACCAGCTCAGCCCAACTAAAATTTTCTCAATAGCAACTGACACTGATGTTGTATAGGAGTACAAATTAGCTGATGAAATTGAACAGACGGGAAACCCATTCCTTCTTTTCCTTATTCTGCCTTCTTACACTTCCCTGGCCGCTGTCTCCCCATCACCGGTCTGGCTGCCCCTGCGGCAATCCCAAATGAAGTGCCGCAATGGTCATCCTTCACCTCAACATCGGGAGTCCTGGCTTCCCGGTGAAACATGGTGTGCTATCTCATCCTGTACAGTGGGCACTCGGAGAAATCCCCATCACCAATATTTTTAGGAGAGTAAAGTGTTTTTTTTTTTTTTTTTTCCTTTGGGGAAAAATATCTATGGATCAGAAAATATCACAAGTATTCAGTATGTAGGATTAGCCAATTAAAATAATTCTAAAGGGTCTGAATATTGTTTAAAAGGCCAGTATCTCTCCAAATTTTGACCTCTTTCCATATTCCCCAATTCATTTCCAAATGTGATTGGGTGGGATTAACTCTAGTGAAGTACTAGTGCAGTTATCTAAAAGTAAAATGTATCCTTTCTCTTCTTTTTTTAATACAAATATTTTTAGTGTAATCATTTTATTTACAGAATAAATTGCAAAAGTATATCATCACATTTAGTGTAAATGTAACTAATGATTACTAGGATTTAGATACTGCTTTGTAAATTTTCCATACCTCTGTAAAATAAAGCTATTCAATTTAATTATGAAATAGTTACTTGTCTATGTTCATGATAGTTACCAGAAATGGCAAAAAGAGAAACATTTATAGTGGGCATACAGAATTTTTTTTGAAGATTCCCATCTGTGGCTATGTTGAATACACCTTCCCTCCCCAACCCTCCCATTTTCCCATCCCCACCCCACAGCTGATTGTAAAATAAAATACACATTTGAGGTATAAACTTTTTCTTTCTTTTTTAAACATCACAATATAAAATGTTAACTGGTGATGTAGTAAACTGATATGATAATTTGTCTTACTTGCCTTACTAGCATTACCACCATATAGGCACTTTTCCACGTAGTCAAATTATGAACAGCATTTTTCTGTAATAAGGCATATTCCATGCACATCATTTAGAGAAAGGTAAATTAAAAAACAGAAAAGATTTATGGAGCATGAATCTGCGTGCATGTAATGTAAGCATATGTTTTATATGTATTCTTCTCTCTGTACAGAATAATAAATATCACTATATCTGATGCAAGTAATTCACTTCCAGGATTGTGCATATTAAGTGATCAGACTAATCCCATCATTAAATTATCATCTTGCATTTATCATTAAGACTCCACTACCATGTTTGGAATATATACAGGACATGTTCTAAGTGACATGACTTTCTGCTTTACAAAATGGGTCTGATTTCAGTGTTTCTACACAGATAAGTCAGCAAAGTATCTACAGAATGCCTCTGATTTACATAAATACATTTGTGTGTAAACACAATAAAGATTTTGAAGTGGGCAGTCATTTCTACTTCAACGAGTACCACTCCTTGCCTCAACTCCATGCTTCAAGGTGTTTCACAGAGGACTACAACTAAAAAAGGCATTTTATATTTTTAAGTTCTTATAGCAACTAAGGAAAACATTCCAGTTTGAATTAGGTAGAATCCTTTACTGCTCTGCTGAAGTTTCTGATCAAGAGGCAAATAGGAGCATTGGTCACATTTTCTATGAATACTTTGCAACATATCTTTTAAACTGACCCAAACTAGAAGAACTAACAAACATACCTATTACTGAATACTAGAAATATTGAATCAAATGTCAAACAATTTGATTTGCTTTAACAAGCAATACCGTATATTCTCTCACAAATTTTAGGAAAACATGAGCTCATTTTATCCTGACCATTTACCAGGAAGTAGTCTATACCCACGAGATTTGTACAGACTTTCTGTTTGGAAGCAGGCAGAACCAATTTAGGAATTACCAAATTGTGTTTGTAACAAACTGAAAAATATCTGTAGCACATAGTACACAACTAAAAAATATAATAGAAATATAAAGTTATCTGGGGGGGCGGAATAAAGCTTTTCACTCTTTCTCCATCAGAACCAAGGTTCTTCATGGGAGAAAGACTACAGAAAAGGCGAAATCACAGGTTATTGACAGCCCTCAGTGATTAAGAGACACTTATATGACAACATGAATCATTATAGAAATCAGCAGCAATGAATTCTATGATAATACAAAGCAAAAAAGTCAAAAAATTCTAGACATATATTTGACAGTAGGCCTGAAAAAAGAACCCCATCCAGATATCTGGTGCACAGAAAGCATATGCCCCATGTGCAGTCAACTTTTGTGCTTTTCTTTTCTGCACAAAACCTGATTCAACCGAGGATCTTAGGCCGGACCATAGTAAATTAAAAATTCTGAAAAAGTTTCCAAAAATTAAAGCATCAATTCCTAGTTGTGTTTCAAAGTTGATTTTTTTTCTCTTCTAGGAGCAAGCAAATAAAAATATAGCCATATACATGTAATTTTACATGTACTTATAGTTATGTGCTGAGCGAGAAGATCTAGCAGGAGACAGCAAGTGTTGGAGGTTCAGCTTTGCTATTGCAATATTTCTTCATCTTTGCACACAAGACCAAGGTCTTGGGCCAGAGAAGGCTATAGATCCTATGTTCCAATTTAGAGCATTTAATTTTTTTTCCTCCAACATGGAATGTCCCAACAGCCTTGCTTCAGTCACTGTGGGAAAGAAAATGACAAATAAAAAACTTAGCAATATATTACTAGCATCACAAAACTACCAGAACAGATTACTTCCACCCTCTAAATTCATGGAATACACAGAATCTCTATAAAAATTGATCTTTTAAGAATTTTCATATTTAGGAATGTAAAATTATTAACCTTATATTTTTGAAACTTATCCCATCAGCAAGGAATAAAAGGAATAAGGAATCTTTTGAAAGTTAGAAAAAATTAAAGGGCAATATGCTATAAGTAAGCAAAGAGGGAATCAACCAGAGGTCTCTGGATTTTTGGCCTACAAACTGGTATTTCCTTCCTCTTAGGTTTCAATAAAAATTATGTCATACAATACCAATTATCAAGAATTTTGAAAATGTATTCAAGCTATGAGAGAGATTAAATAACAAACACGCTCAGACCCTAGGTCAAATGAGTTTAAGAGTTTTGACTGTTTTAAACATCTATGGACCTCATTGACTCTTTATAAAACTTCTCTAAAGAGAATACACACCTATTGGAAGTTACTATCTCTCCATTATCAAAATTAAGAATGTTAGCTTTCCTAGGGTTTCAATGCTAGGATCTACTTTCATACATACATCTTCCATAAATATTGTGAAAAAAGTGTCACTTTGGTTTAACAAAGATTTTCACCACATGTTAAGGTTTGAATTTGGATCTCTGTCACAAACAGACTCAACCTGGACTCAAAAGGCCAGAACTGAATTTTGGCCAGGGAATCTTTTCAGTTATATCTTTGCACACATACACACATGTCCCCAAACAATGCTACCTCCTTCCCCAGGAATGAATTTTTGAAAAAGGATTTCAACTCCCTCCCTCCTAGGTCCACAAATAAAAAATGTGCACGCACACACACATGCATACACTGTCAATAGACACTGCTCCAAACAGTTGTTGGAAAAGTCCAACAATCTAGAGATAACTGCTGTTACTATCCTAGCATGTATCATTCAGATGTTTAAAAAAACTATTCTTCTCAAGCATAGTTGAAAGTATCTTTTATTTACAACTGCATTCTGATTTCTCTTGTTTAATATAAGGTTCTATTTTCTGCCTTACTAGTTCAGTATCTGAGCTGCTCTGGTAACAAAGTGAGCATAACATGTCAAGAGGGAGGCCTATTCAGCAAAGTCAAGGTGAAGAAGAGAGAAGGCAGACACAGCTGTATGCTTGGTCTTAGTTAGAGTGAAATAGCAATGCTTTAGAAACCTTAAGGCTGCGGTGAGAGAGACAGAGCTGAGTAAGGTGATAAGCCTGCTGCCATCACATGCCATCAGTTTACTGGTTTATTTGATAAATATAGCACAGAGACAGAATCAATAAGAAGCAGTATATCCAGATTTAGCTATAACAATTCCAAAGTACAAGATAATCTAAAAATGGTCAGTGCACTTGTGCTTGAAGAGAAGGAATCCCTGAAAGGTAAGTCTGTATTCCAAAACACTGACCATTCAGGTAAAGTAAGATCAGAAACTGTTTAATATTTTCAGGTAACCTTTTTCCTGGGAATAGCTAAATATCTAAGACATCAATGCAATAACCCTTGTTAGTATCTGGCAATAAATTTAGCCTTTCTGTGTGAGTGTGTCTTCTTTAAAGAAAGACATACTATAAACAGCATTAGAAATCAGATAATTAAAAATACACCATTATATAGTTATTGACTATATTATTTTTAGCTAAAGAAATTGACTTACGTATATAAATTTCTTAGCAAACAATTTAACATCGAATGTAGGCGAGAATGAGAGGATATTCATATATACTTACTGCTTGTGTATCATAATTAATAATATTTACTATTTTAAATGTTAACATACAACAGAGTTCACAGAAATAGAATTATACAAATGGTTCTCAAATGGACCAAAACACGCTCAAGCTCACTCATAATAAGAGAAATACAATTAAAACTACACTGAAAGACTATTTTTCTCTGGTCAAGTCTCACACATGTTGTGAGAAAGTATGGGGAAACAGGCACTCCGATCCATTACTGCTGGTTAGATGGTAAATTAATAAAACCTCTATGGAAGGCAATATCTAAATTACAAATGCACAAACTCCTAGCAGGGCCACACTTTAATATCAACTTTATTATCTACCAGTGCAGAACTGGTTAGATAAATTATGCATATCCATACGATGGGATACTGGATAGCTACATAAAAAGAATAAAAAAGTCCTTACCAATACAAAAAACCTTCAAGATAAAATAGTGCAAGTATAAGATGCAGAACAGTGTATACAGCATGCTATCTTTTCTTTAACAACAAAAAAAGTATATGTGTGGGGAAACAGACTTGTATTTTTTTGTTCAGGTATTAAAAAAAATCTCTGAAAAGATATACAAGAAACTAGTTATAGAATATATAATACTATACGACTTGTATTTTTTTGTTCAGGTATTAAAAAAAATCTCTGAAAAGATATACAAGAAACTAGTAATAGAATATATAATACTATACATATATATATATATATATATTACATATATACATAATATATACATAGTATCACACAGCATATAATTATATATATATTTTTGGTGGGCAAAATTGGGTGAATGAGGTGCTGGGGGTAAATTTCACTGTAAACCTTTTTTTATACTTTTGACTTTTGAACCGTGTTTATGTATCACTTACTAAAAAAGATTAAAGATTCCAGCTCCTTGCATAAAGATGTTCAGTATAGTATTGCTTGACAGTAAAAATGCGGAATCGACCCAGATATTAACATGGGACTGGTTAATAAATTCTGCAACATTCACATAACAGATGTTAAAAGAATGAGATGGCTTTATATGTCTCATATCTTTATACGGAATGATAGTCATTGTTAAGCGAAAAAAGCAAGCTGCATAACAATAAGTATAGAATAAACTTTTTTTTTAACACTTAAAAATATATATCAGTACATACAAAGAAAAGTCTGAAAGAATATACACCAAAAACAATAGTTTCTGGGAAAGGAAAGAATACATGGAATTTGCACTTCTGAAGTTCTACAGTTTTTAAACGTTGAAATTTCTTTAAATAAGCATTCACAGAAAACATAAACAATGAAAAAATAAGTTTTAAAGGCTATAAACTACAATTCTCTATCTGGAAATGTTATAAAACACAGCAACTACTTTTCAACAACTAACTAAAATTTAATATTTCCAGAATCATACTAGTCAAAGTTAAAAAAAAAGGATAAAATATATCTTCCAGTACCTGTGAATACTAGAACAGAATAGGTTTTCCTGCAGTTTTTTCTTGGACGTAAGAAGTAAAACGTTTTAGAAATTTAGGATACTCTCGCTTTGCCACTGCCCTTAATACTGAGGCTGGTGCCCATCCTCCAGGGTTCACTGCAAGTTAAAGGAAAATTAAAACCAATTAAGATATAATTCTCCAAATGCATGTGCACTTAATTTGTTTCTTTGCTTTTTTTTTGGCGGCTGGCTAGTAAGGGGATCCTTTGCTTTTTAAAAATTCCTCATGTTGGAACTGTTAGCATCTCTTCAAGTCTTGACCATTTAATTCCTTAAAACTAACCATCAGACATGATCACGTAGTAATAAAAAAGCATTTATTACCTTTCTAAAATGTTTTTTGTTCCCTAAACTACATGCTAATATTAATATAGCAACACTTTAGGTTATTTAGGGCAGATTTATTCATCAACTCTACTATAATTAAATAGTAACTTACTTAGGTACAACTGTTTCTTTAAATATGCAGGTTGAGAACCCTTATCTGAAATGCTTGGGATCAGAAGTGTTTTGGATTGGGCCGGCCCGGTGGCGCACTGGAGAGTGCGCCGCTTGGGAGCGCGGCGGCACTCCCAAGGGTTCGGATCCCATGTGGAGACCGGTTCCCGCTCACTGGCTGAGCGTGGTGCAGGTGCAAGCACCACGAAGGGTTGCGATCCCGTTGCCGGTCCCCGGTATGGGCGCGACACTGAGGGTTGCGATCCCGTTACCGGTCAGTAAAAAAAAGGACAAAAAGGAGAAAAAAAAAAAAAAAAGAAGTGTTTTGGAGTGTTTTGGGGTTTTGGAATATTTGCAGAATACATACTGATTGAACATCCCTAATCTAAAAATCCAAAATCCAAAATGTTCCAATGAGCATTTCCTTTGAGTGTCATGTTGGTGCTCAAAAAGTTTTTGGAGCATTTTGGATTTCAGATTTTTGGATTAGGGATGCTCACCCTGTACTAGCAGTTATGACCCTACATGAAGAAGAAGGTTCGCATACTTGATTAGAGAGACTGCACTAATTACCATGGGTATAAGATGCGTGTAGCAAGAAACCAAAGCAAACAATGAAAAAGCATGCCAAAAAGCATGTCCAGCAGCATGCCAAAGAGAAATAAGTATGTGACTAGAAACTAATAAGGACTAGGAGAGCAATAATTCAAAAAAGAAAAAGCCTGACAATAAGAAAAAGAACTGTTAATTTCCTTTCCCACTGTTGCTTATAATCCTAACTATAGATACATTCTATTAGGCAACTATCTAATAAAATGGTTCATAAAACCAAGGATATATGACAGTGTCCTAGAGATGGAAGTTTTAGAATATACCTATCCAGCCTCAGCTTCAGAAATTCTCATACACTGGTAGTTCTAGGGTGAAATTTAGGCATGTGAATTTTCAAAGTTTCCCATATAATTCTCATATACATCTCTCCAAATTAAAAATTAGTAATCTAAAGGATAAGAACTAAAAAGGCATTTGTCCAAACTGTCAGTTATAATGTAGCTCAGAATCAAGAACATCCATATTATCAAATAGCAAAAACAAACACAAATACATACCATTAGCTACATATGTAATCTTGCACAGAATGTTGTCCCTGCTAATCTCCTGGTTTCCTTCTGGTGGGCTTACCAAGGTTTGACAGATCATAGCAATATTTATCTTGGCACGGACACATCGATTGTTTAGCTGCCAAAACAAAACAAAAACAAAGCACCAATATACTAGATATAGGGTATTACATAATCTCTGCTGGTTTACTACTACATTAGGTTAACCAAAAAAATTTAACTCTTATCAAAATCTCCAACAAAATCTTACAAGCACCAATAAATAACATATGCTAAGCTATATGTTAACATATGGGATATATGATATATAAGCTATAATAACATATGATTCCAGGCTTTCCCTTCCTCTTAAGTAGTAAGTAGAGCTAAATTGAGGTAGAAACTATAGAAATTTTGTCAATAGTTGATAATAGCTTGAGAGATAACAGTGGGAAGTAGCCTACATATACTACCCATTCAGCTCTGTTTCACCAAACCTTAGAAAGAAAGGAAAATAGCCCTGATAGGATGTTCAGAGCCATAAGTATTGCCCTCAGACAACAAATGGGCTATACTGTTCCAAGCATAAAAAAAATGTAAGAAGTATTATCAAATTAAGTATCTGTGTTTGTAGTATGTGTTAACTGCCTTTACCCTGCATTGTGTATTTACTTTTATATTGTATGATTATATACATTTATACATTGTACTTACAGGAGCACTGTCATGATCTACAGAAAAATTACAAACTATCCAAGTTTCAGGGTCATTTTCAGTCAATGCTGGTATCTTTCTAATGGCAGAAAGATACAATACATCTCGCTGAGAAGCAGGCCACACTCGCTGTGGAAGAAGTAAAAATCTTTTGAAAATTTGAACTACTTTTTATTCAGATGTAACATGGAACTAACAGAGAAAGAAATATGAAACCAATAAATACCTTAGTTGAAGTGAAATCTGTCAATTTTTAAATGGAATGCATGTGAGAATACTCTACAAACACTTAATGGCTTTGCAAAAAAATATAATCAAAAGAATAATCTGTTTCTTCTTTTTTTTTTTTTTCCTTTTTGTCTTTTTTCGTGTCCGGCAACGGATCGCAACCCTCAGTGTCGCGCCCGTACTGGACCGGGACCGGCAACGGGATCGCAACCCTCGGCGTTGCCCCCGCATCTCACTCAGCCAGTGAGCGGGAACCGGTCTGTATGTGGGATCCGAACCCTTGGCGGGAGCGCCGCCGCGCTCCCCAGCGGCGCACTGTAGCAGTGCGCCACCGGGCCGGCCCCGTTTCTTTTTTTTTTTTTTTTCCTTTTTGTCTTTTTTCGTGTCCGGCAACGGATCGCAACCCTCAGTGTCGCGCCCGTACTGGACCGGGACCGGCAACGGGATCGCAACCCTCGGCGTTGCCCCCGCATCTCACTCAGCCAGTGAGCGGGAACCGGTCTGTATGTGGGATCCGAACCCTTGGCGGGAGCGCCGCCGCGCTCCCAAGCGGCGCACTGTAGCAGTGCGCCACTGGGCCGGCCCTGTTTCTTCTTTTTTAATTGTAGTAATATATAGACACACATATATGTTGCCATTTTAACCATTTTTTAGTGTACAATTCAGTGGCATTAATTACACTCACAATGTTATAGCCATCACTGCTATCTATTTCTGAAGTTTATCATCACACCAAACAGAAACTATACCCATTAAACAACAACTCCATCTTCTCCCCTCCATATAAGATAGCCCATGGTAATGTTCTTCTTAGAGACCCAAAGACATAAAGAGCAAAGACTTTAGGGGAAAGAAGACTGCTCCTTTGATAGCATAATGACATCTGAAAGAATTCCCAATAATTTAGATTGAATATTTCAATGTTAAGGTATGTAAGGACAAACATATACTGTGAGAATGACATGAAGCCAGGTCTCTGATAACTAGGACTACCTTCTTTCAAATGATAGAAAAATAAATTTTATCCTCTTTAAGTTACTTTTATTTTGGGTATCTGATATATGTCACTAAATTTTGTCCTTATTATGCAGTGTTTTTCTCGATTACTAAGTATAATAAATAGCTGACAACTCAGTGTCAATACAACACAAAGGATCTACAAAGTGAAATGGTCCACTTTCATGATGCAAAATTTCATGAAGTTGACAAAAGTAGTGTTGGGCTAATGTATGTGAAGACAACAATAAACAAAGATCTGGCAAGTATAGAACTAATGAAAACAAATCCACAAGGATGATTACAAATTTAAAGAATGAGAATAACTTAAATATCAGGAGATAAGTGGGGGTGACCAGAATGCTGACAGAAATATGGACTGTAGATTCTAAGATGGCGACGGGTCTGGAGAGGGGGCGCCAGAAGACAGCGTGAGCCTGAGAAGCGTGCGCTGAGCTGCGAGAGTGCTATCTGCATTTCCAAGAGCAACAAAAAATGAATAAGTCTTTGAAGAACTAATCTACAACTGTAAAAAAAGCAACTACAGACTCGAAGTTTAGGGCCAACACAAAAGAAGATTCGATTCCTGAGAGCGCCAGAGCTGTGCCGCCGACCGAGTAAGCAGCCCCAGGCGGCAGAGGCCAGAGACCAAAGACGGGGTCCACACCAACGCGGAAACGGAGAGAGAGCCGCCCGGACTGTCCAGCTCTGTGAGTGACCCACAGCCCAGCCCTGCTTACGAGGCGATAACTTCGTATAATGACCAGCCACCGACCCCAGGGCTGCCTCCATTTTCTCGGGTGGGGGCAGAGCCGGCCGGTTTGGCCAGGTCTGCCTCCCTCACCTGGATCGGCTCCTCACTGAGCCTTGCCGCTTGCTTGACCCGGCGCGGGGCCTTCCAGGGCCTGCGGGCCGGCCTCCCATCCCACTCCCTCCACGGTTCTATGGTGGGGCTGGTGGTGTGGGGAGCCCCTGGCCAGCGTCGGGAGACAGGGAAAAGTGGGCCGGGCCAATTGTTACTCCACCGCACCTGGGGCTCCACCCCCGGTAAACCTCCTGTTGCCGGGAGGCAGAT
>NW_007728760.1:172761-218792 GCF_000696425.1 Galeopterus variegatus | reverse complement strand
AAGACAACCAAACAATCAATAAAATGCTAGGAATAAATCAACACCTTTCAATAACAACTCTCAATGTAAAAGGTTTAAATTCCCCAATCAAAAGACACAGATTGGCTGACTGGATTAGAAAGGAGGACCCAACTATATGCTGCCTACAAGAAATATGGACTGTAAAGGCCATTCTGAGAAGGCCTCGGATAGAAATGAGAAGGAGCTTTTTGGAAATTGGGGCAAAGATCAACCTTGCTGTGAACTGGCAAGGAACTTGGCTGCATTGTGTCCACGCCCTAGGACTCTGTGGAAGTTAGAACTTAAGAGGGTTGAGAAGTCCTATTATGCTAACTGAAAGATGGAACCTTGAAAAGGTGATTAGATTATAGGACCACGCCATAGTGAACACACTGATAATGGTGGTCAGGGGCGTGGTTCAGAAGACTTTAAAAGAAGAGTGAATGAGGACATTACTTTCTGTTCTCTCTGCTCCACCATTTTGCAATGTGATACTCTGTTATCTATTGTTGCCACCACCAAGTCTCTCACCAGATGTGTCCCCTGGACTTTGGACTTCCCAGCCTCAGAAACTATAAGCAATAAATTTTGTTTTCTTATAAATCATCCAGTTCCAGGTATTTTGTTATAAGCAACAGAAACGGATTAATACAGACTATGTTATAAAAGAAGTCAAATTTAAAGGGAAAGATACTATTTAGTGTCATTCAATTAAGTTAAAAAAAAAATTATACCAGGACAATTTGTTTATTCCAAGAATTGGCCAATAATTATAACTGTAACTTAAATTTTGTTACATATAAGATATTTTAATAATTTTTAGTTTTATTTTTTAATTCTAATACAAACTATATGAACCTCTCTTCCATCTGCTATTTATCAAGTGGAATACCTTCAGCAGATTGTTTTCCAGGATCAATCATCTTCAGATAATAAGGTTCTTCTGATTCTAAACTATGGGTCATTTATCTTCATTCCAAATTATAGGGCAAATAACTGGTATTTTAACATTTACTAAATTTTATTTTATTTTATTTATTTATTTTTTCCTTTTTGTCTTTTTTCGTGACCGGCAACGGATCGCAACCCTCAGTGTCGCGCCCGTACTGGACCGGGAACGGCAAACGGGATCGCAACCCTTGGTGTTGCGCCCGCACCTCGCTCAGCCAGTGAGTGGGAACCGGTCTGTATGTGGGATCCGAACCCTCGGCGGGAGCGCTGCTGCGATCCCAAGCGGTGCACTGTAGCAGTGCGCCACCGGGCCGGCCCAACATTTACTAAATTTTAGATTTCATATCAGACCTCAAAATCTGTGCTGAAACAGAATCTACATTGTTACACATTTCTTGAGCAGCTAACATGTAAAACGAAGCACAGCTCATGATTAGACATGTCTCAGATGACAAGGCTGAGCTCAAAAAATACATAACAAACCTCAAATATTTTCACATATTCAACTCAATTAAAAAATCATTTAAAAAAGATAAAAGTGGGGCCGGCCCGGTGGCGCACTGCTACAGTGCGCCGCTTGGGAAGTGTGGCGGCGCTCCCGCTGAGGGTTCGGATCCCACATAAAAAAAAAAAAGAAAAAAAAAAAAAAAAAAAGATAAAAGTGAAGTACCCACTGAATTGGAAAAATAAAGTACTAAATCATTATATTTCTTACATAACATACAATATTGTTTTTGGTGGATCTCTCCAAAATTCTAATTTCTTTTATTTTTCTACATACAATATATTACTTGGCAATTTTCAGAAGGGGTAAGGCAAAAGAAATATTAATTCTACAATTTTTAAATATCAAAAATAGCAGAAGGAGAAATGATGTGAAAGGGGATAAATTTACAATGCTCCTGTGTGCTCTGGTGTATGACCAAACCACTCAGTCACGCTCAGCAAGTTTTCCTTGCTTTCAGATAATCCACTTAGATCACACCTAATAGTCTTATTAATACCATACATTTCATATGCTTATCATTGTTGTCACAGGAAACGATAATTCATTTTCGTATTTGGTAACATCATTCTCCTACAGAGATTAGATGCTGGAAAATTATTAAAATGTGTTTCAGTATCTCAGATAAGACTTAATATGTGGGTAATTGATAAAGGGGCATGAAAATCAACTACACTGTATAATGATAAAATAAAAAAATATATATGTGGGTAAAGAGAAACCAACTATAGATCTTCATTCAATACTGTTTCTAGATGATATTTCTCAGATTCTTGCCTGCACACATTTCTTCTCTAAATAAGCTGAGATACCTTTCAAATATACAACATTCATGAATTATTAATAAAATCTTTGGATCTTTTTTTTCTCCTTAGGCCTGTATGGGGAGTTTTTGGATCTTTCATGGCATTTAATTTCCTGCCAAATTTTACTTTAGAGATTTATATGTCTGAGTTTGAACTACATTGGAATCTTTTCAGGATGGATGAAGAGATCTTTACCTTGTGTGTTTGATAAATGATGATTGCATTATCAGCTAATGTTTCCACCACATGAAAGTTTTCTATAGTTGCTGAAATGAAGAGAATAATATTAGTAGCCAGAAAGATATATTACTTTTTCCTAGAATGTAATCAATTCACTTTTGTTGAAAGTCAATTATAAATGAATATTATGGTAAAATGAACAGGATTCTGCCCTGTTTAGATTACATCAGAATGGAGGGTAGTTAATACTTAGTATAAAGGCTATAATATATATGGTGGCTATGAGGTCTGATCACCAGGAGGTCTGATTTTTTTTGGCCCAATATCTACCTTTCACAGCAAGAAAGCAATTCTAACCACTACTGCATTACTCAGGCTCAAATAATTTCCTAACACTATAACCCCTTCTCTGTTCCCTGATTTATTAAAAAGTTAAATAAACTTCTCCTAGGTTTGGGTGAAAAAAGAATGTCAAACTTCCAGCAATAAACATCTTATGATGTTCAGAAGTACATGTATTTTATGAAATTTTGTGTCAAATGAAAACACACACACACTTAGGAATACTCTGAAGAATGTCAAACTTCCAGCAATAAACATCTTATGATGTTCAGAAGTACATGTATTTTATGAGATTTTGTGTCAAATGAAAACACACACACACTTAGGAATACTCTAAACTAACCACAGCAGGACTCATCTAGGATTTACCATGGAAACAAAACAGTTTAAGAAGAAGTAGATGATAAAACAGAAACCTTCAACTTCAGTCCTGGCTTTTCCACTAATTAGCTCTGTGGCTTTTGAAAAGTCACTTGACCTATCTGAACTTTCCTTTGTATGTAAAATGAGAAATAATAATACCTCCCTATCATGCACAGTTACTGAGGTACTAGATCAATTGACATATGAGTTGGGAAGGATGTTGTACAGTGAAAAGCTCTATATGATTCCCCAGATATTTTTTACACTGACTTTATAAACTATAGATCAGAGGTAGAAAATCAGGTTGGTTTTCTAAAATAATAATTAGATTAAAGTATATTAATAATAGCTTACTTTCCCAGTCATTGCGAACATCAACGTTCCAAAAGTAATTGCAGACCTCATGTCCTGTAACACCCTTAACTGCATGGGTAGCTTTCAAAGGATCCAGAACGATCCCATTTTCTTCTACTTCTCTCCTGTATACCTAAAAAGGACATATTTAAAAAACTGTTTGAAAATTCAAAACCAAACCCCTAAAGTACAAACTTGAAAGCATGATTTTAAATTTAGCTGCCTTTTAGATTTTTATTTATAAATATCTATTTATAGAACATAGTCTGCTAAAAGAAATAAAAAATTTCAAATCATTAACACAGACAACATGAAAATAATTAAAACTACAAATCCAAGGTAAACTTCAATTATGGAAAACATGCATATATAATAAATGACTGTAATAAATGAAATAATGAAATGTAATAAATGACTGTAAAAAAAGATTATACAGCTCTGCCTTGTTTTAAATACTGAGATTATACATCTTAAGTGCTGAGCAAAATTAATTATCTCAAAATTATAGAGTTTGCTACTTTAGAGAACTCTGTGAGAATTTCTTTTGAGAAATGAAGTAACACGTTACCATGGGGCAAACCAGCTCTCAATTTATGGAGTGCCTATGTGGCCACAAGGTGTTAGGCATTTTACCTAGTTTCTCATTTAATCTCTCTTGCCACAGTACCTTCCTCTTTATGCTTATTTATTCACATTACTGAAACCACCTTTTTCCCAAACTGGAAACTAGACTTTTGATTCCTCCCCTCGTAGTTCACCAGCTATTAAGCTTATTACTAATCTTTTCTAGGACACCCAACAGCTTGACTTTTCTACTGTTGCTTATCTGTTCTAGGTAGGCTTTCATCACCCTGCGTGAGACTCTCTTAAGTGGTTTTCCTGGTCTCCAGTTTCTTCCCAATCAGCTTAATGTTCCTAAAATGACACTTTGCATAGTCTATTGTCTATTCTCCTTAGTGGGTTACTTTATGCTACCCATAACGTAGCCCCAATTTCTCTCTAATGTTGTGGGCCTTAGGGGCATTTACTCTGTATTCCTCATTCTAGGTGGTAGGACTTCATCTAGACTATCGCTCCTAGCTTCTCTTCACTCCTTCACTTTTCTCCTCTCTAGGGAGAAAAATGACTTATCTGAATGTTGAGTACAGGAGGAGGAACAAGGCAGGCTTGGCTCAGCCCCTTCTTCTGCAGACAGCATGCATCTCGGTCTGCTTTTGGAGGCTGCTCCTGTTGGGAGGTCCTGGAATTATCTAGTTATGTCAGAAACATTATGTTTAATTCTGGGGTAATATATTAGCAAGACCCTGTGGCAGCTGATCTAAAGCCATTCTCTCCAATCAGCTTATGAGAATTGTAGCTTAATTTTGGTATCTCATTTGTCTGTCTCCTCTTATTTCTTAATTTGCTCCCTATTCAAGAGGAGAAGAAATCACAGCATCTAATATTGTTTCTCATTTGCTAGAATTATTCTGGCCAACATAGTCTATGCAAAAATCCTGAATAAGAAATTTGCTTTCAAGTTTTTGCTCCTATTTTTTTTTTTTTTCCTATCTAAAATGCTCTAACCTCACTCCTTTATCACAACCTTGTTTCCATTTCCAGATATAGTTCAAATGCTTCCCCTCATTGTGGGGTGAATTGTTTCAAACCACAGAGCTCTCTTTCTTTTCTAATTTTCTCCACTATTTATCTGTATTCTTCATTCAATACATTATCAGATGGAGCCAAGTATTAGTGTCTTTTAAACGTCAATATCCTCCTTCCTCAACTAAAGCTTTAGCTTGGAGAGAGTCTTATTAAAATCTCTGTATCTCTAGCATAGTGCCTTGGGCAATAGGTAATCCAAAATTCAGTGCTGCTGCTGCTACTGCTTTTCAATCCATCTCTGCATTTCCTATTCCTTGCTCTTATTCTCTGTCTCTTCTGTTTAGGGATGTGAACAAGATTAGCTGACCAATGTCCAAGCATCAAAAAAAGGTACAGTAAGAGAAACAGCAAGAAGGGAGGTATAGACCAAAGAGGGAAAGAAATAAAGTGACATCTGGGCACAACATTCAGTATATTAAAAACAACAACAACAACAAAACACCTAAATAGAGGACCATCAGTTAATTGTGACCTATTCATATCTAATCCACCAAATTTTATTTTCTCCATGGCCTACACAAAACAGAATGGTTTAGTGATAGATTTATATTATGATCACAAAAAAAATTAGTAAAAGCAAAACTGGGGAAGCAGAAGGACATTTATACCTGCTACTTCTTTGATCATATATAATAATTAGTTTTAAAGTAATTTGAAAATGCTCTCCTTGTTCATACAACAGCATGCCTGAAATAGAACTGCACTTAGTAACCTATAACATTTCAGTGGGAATTACCTTCATTTCTCCTTCTTCTACAACCAACTGCCAATTGGCATCTCCACCTACATCCTGTAATGAATAAGTCATGTGGTTCTGCACCATCTCTTCAACCTTGAAAAGAAAAATAAAGCCATGAGAATCCATATCCAACAGCTATGTCATAATCTCTGTAACAGAATAATATTCAGTTTACTTCAGTTCAGAATGGTGCTCTTAGGAAGCTGAGCAACCAAACGCACAAAGGTTAGTAGGTGTTTTATAGTGTTGAAGAGTTTAGTCCACATTCCGGATATCCAGGTTAATAACAGAAGGGAGAAATGCAAGAAAGATACCTCACTCAAGTAACACAGATTGGCCTAATGTGCAACAAGTGACCAAAACAAGCATTTTCTGGAAAAAAGAAATATGCTGTCCTTTACCATAAAATACAGAGACGATGTCTTAATGCATAAAATCATGAACTACAAAGGGTAAAAGGGGCATAAAGAGATACCTAGTACATTGTTCCTATATTTAAGACTTGTAGAGATATCAAAGAACTCATATGTCAAAGATTTCCCTACAAAAAGGTCACAAAACATTCCTTATTTCACTGATAAATCTCTCTTTATCGTTAATATAAACCTCCTTTAAAATAACCAACATCCCATTTATTTGATTCCAATTTCATTGTTCTATTTCCTTTGAGGGACAATGCTAATACTCATATATGCAAGCATTTACACATAATTCACCTTTTAATTCATCCATTCTTTCTAAATTTTTAACTCAATTTCTTTTACTCAAATTTAAATGTAAATTCTGCTTTTAACTATCACAATGATCCTTATACATCTTATATAATTAAGCAAAAAGTGCTGAATATGTCACACTCCCAGAATATTCAATCAGATTGATTGATAAGATTTCATGCAAGTGTTTTTGCAAAGTCTCCCAGTTTGAAATGTATTTTTATTTTTATATTAATATATTTGAAATATGTTTTTACACAGAACTGAAGTGATAAAAAGATTGTGGAAACAAAATAATTTTGTTTCATATAATAAATACATTGGAGAAGGCATAAAAGAGTTGGAAAATATGTATATTATACTTCCACTTAAAAATTTATTCCTAACTTAAACTACTTATTTTAAATAAAGACAATCACATTCCATTAGGAATACAGAATAAGGAATTGGGTTTAAATGTATTTTGAAATTAATACATTAATGGGTTGAAGGCAGAAACTCTTAAGATTATTAGCCCTGGGAATATAATTTTTCTATACTGAAGGATGGCATCAATATGTTATAGTGATGTGTACTTCTGCTACATCAAGTTTTCTGGATCTTAGAATGCATTCTTTGTTACTGAAAGTAAGTATGGCTTTAAGTGTCTCTTGATTTGGCAATCATCACTAAAAAGTTTTGGATAAAAATGTTAATGCTGAGATTCTACAATCTTTATTAGTACTAAATAAACACTAATATAATATTTATTCCTTTATTCATAATTCTCAAAATAATGTGAGTGATGTTAGGTTACATATTTGACAGAAATTTTAAAATTTAACTAAAAGTACATTCTATAATTTTCCAAAGCCTTAATGAGAAAACATAATTACAGGTGCTGCCAGGAGAAACCGACATGCCTTTATAATTTTGAAATCTGCTTTGAGAGGATAAAGGTGACTAATGCAGGACTCCAGGTTACAAATACACACAAAATGTCAATGATTTCCAAAAGAGGAAGAACAAGAAAAGTTCCAGTTAGTATGTATAAATAAAAGAACCACAGTAGCACTGGCTTGATTCATTTGTCTATGTTACATTGTGACTGGGAGAAATTTTTATCCTCTTTAGATACCAAGATCTTAAAAATCTATCGATTTAAATATGTACTTTGTAGGTGGGGAACTAGGAGTTAAGAATGCCTGTATTATGAGACTAGAGGCAGAAAGAAATGCTTCCCAGAAATAAACCCTACTTTAAATGGGTTGTCTGCAAAGGAAGTATGTAAAGAACAGAAGGATTTTATTCTGTTAGAAAACATAAGAGTTTGGCTTAAAAAATATTTAGTGCCACTTAGCTCTTTGGTCAGAAAGTATGCAGGTAACTGTGTTTTTGTTTGTGAGAATATTCCATAATTAGGTATTTCAAATGTTTGAGAGATGATGTATTTTTGATTCGTGTTTTGGTCTAAAAGAAACCAGATTCCACAAATATAAACTGGTAGGAGAAAGCACAAGTTTAACAACATACAGAAAGCACATTTAAGATTGTCTTTCTAGAAAGATAAAAAAAAAAAAAAAGATATTCCTGTAAGTTACCCCTGTATCTATAGAAAAAGTTTCAAAGTCTTGGTTCTTATTTATTTCCTTGACTTAAGAGGGCTTGAAAAAGTCCAACAAAAAAAAAGAGGTATTCAGTACTGTACTCCTAGGAAATTAAAGAAACTATAAAGTACTTAATTACTGTAGTAACCTCTGCAAAGCTTTCATCATTCATCAGGGGATTTTCCTTGAAGTAATAAGTAAAGTTAAGAAGAGAGGTGATACAGGTAAAATCTCACTATAATTAATTTTATGTTCATGGCAATAAAATATGAAGTAGCCAATATTGCTAGGAGCAGTGTTGAGGGTACTTGTGACCACATTGATGCTTCAGATAAGGTTCTGCTCAGTTTACTTTCAGTTATGACTCTACACATCAAAAAGATATGGGAGACAAGAGACCATTATGTTTGAAGACAAGAACAAACACGAACCAAATTTTAAAATTTTGTCAGGCTCAAAACGTGAAATTTAGGAAATAATGTGATTAGTAACACCTGCTATTACTAAAAAAAAAAAATGTTTCAAAATCATTGAAGCAGGTGATTAGTGGTTGCAAGTTTTAACCAGGCTAAGCATAATTTCAGGAATCATGCCCTTGATTTTTCTGGACCTAGAGTTGAAAGTGATGAGCTGACACATGCAGTACCTTTATACACCAATGAACTTTATACCAATATACCATGGAAAAAAAGGAGATACAACACATTTGACTTAAGAGGGGACATCACTCTACTTCTAACCTTTTCTTCCATATCACATTTGAATCATTCAGTATGATACCATTTTAGGAGGCTACCAAATTGGATTTTTCTAATACTACTAACAGAAATTTTAAAAGAAAATTGCCGTTTGATGGTACAACAAGAGTCTAGGAGTGTTCAGACATAGCTCAGACTTCTCTCTCTTACCTATGTGAAAAGGAATACAACTATGCTTATTGTTATACAGTCACAAATCCATAGAGGGGCTTGTTGAACAGAATAATTTATTAATAACAAATTAATAATGCACTGTTAACCCAAAAGAAAAATGGCCAAGGACATGAATAGTTTAATTCACTGTAGAAATGCAGATAACCAAAAAGCAAAATACCACTTTTAGTCTATCAGACTGGAAAATATTAACTGAATTATAATTTTCAGTGTCAGTATAGCAAAAGAAAATTGGACTGGGAGTGTAATCTGATTTAACTTTTCTAATGAACAGTTTGTCAATATGAGTAAAAAAGCTTAGAAATGGTCATAACCTTTGTCCCTACAATTCCACTTCTAGGAATATATTCTAAGCAAACAATTGGATACGGGTGCAAAGATGTTTATATAAGGATACTGTAAGTATAAGAATGCTCACCATAGCACTATCTATAATACAGAAAAACTGAAAATAAACTAAATGTTCAGTATTAGTTGAGTATGTAAATCCGACAAGCATATCCATAAATAAAGAGATATAGACCTATATTTACTGATGGGAAAATGAGCCTAAATATAAGTTAAAAAAAAAAGTTTATAAAACAATTTATATAAAATCACCTACTATGGTAGAAAAAAAGACAATTATCAAGGTGTGTGTATTTATCAATATGCATCTGATTTTTATACACATACACACACACGGGTGTTTCAACAAATTCGTGGGAAAACGAAATTAAAAGATAATACAAATCTTTCTATGAACTTTTTCAAGATACCTCATAAATATATATGTATGTACACACATATATATCTTGTGTGTGAGTATATATGTTTATATAAAAGATAAACACAAAAATATTAATAGTAATCTACTTTTAAAATTTTACTTCCTACTTTTGCTGAAATTAGAATGTACTACAATAAAGAAGGAAGGGGTGAAATAATTACATAATAATGTGTTACTATGAGCATATAGTGGGAAAGAATTTTATACAGAATTGTTTTTTGCAATGATGCTCACCATAGATTAACCTGCAGACGTACTGCACATCCTTTGACTTCTTTTTCAATAAAGAATGATTTTTTCCCCCTTTGATTTCTGAGGTGACATCTTTAAATGGTAACTGTGTTATGCAAATAAACATGACCAAAAACATCCATTTATAAATCCAAGTCCTTTTTATAATCTGCACACCTAAAATTTTTCTAGTTTGTAGCTACAGCCACTATTTTAAAAACCTGAAGTCCTTTGTAACTCTAATTTCTCAATTTGGAGCAACTTCATTCCTAATATCTGCCCTTCAGACAGATTCATGTGTTGGTACTAATTTCCTAGAAGATTCACATATTTTATTTGAAGCTATTTTCAGCGCAACTCTCAGTTTTATGTTTTATTATCCTACCCAATCAAGACTATGCACATCATTAACAAGAACAAGATAGTCATGAGTCGACACTTATGTAGATGGCAAAGAAAAATTAAAATTATCATAGAAGGCTTCTATATGAAAACTCATAAAACTTACTAAGAAACTAAGTATGATATCTGTATATATATCTGGACTTTTAAAAGGTGTTAAGGTAAATATGAAATTAATGTGGTATTATGCTTTGATAATATTTTGGCAAATTATTAAAAGTGATGAAAAACTTTGACTTAGTTTTTAAATTAATTATCAAGATATTTTAAAATGAAGAATTTGGCTACCTCAAATATATTAAGGAATGATGTGGAGTTACTACTGTACATTACTGTATTATTATGTATAGTATAACAATATAAGGTAACATAAGTGTTTCTAATATTAATGAATATCCTTAGAGCTTCTTATTTTGCTTAATACGTAAGTCTTTTCAGAATGTAAGAACTATAAAATGTACCAAAATCAATTTAGTCACTGGTGTAATTTCACATTGTGTTGAGGCAGTTCAATATCCTCTGAAACAAGCAATCTTATCAACCTGGAATCAGTTACCTATTCTAAAGGTGCTGCTGAATATGAGGTGCACAGTTTAATCAACAGTTAATTGCCAGAGCCCAAGTCTGCTATTGGTAACAAATGCTTTATCAAGGACAATAAATACCTGAAGAATTCAATGTTATTTTCTTCATTTTTTATCTCTTTGGCATACAAAACAGTTCAATAATCAAAAGCTAAAAGAGTATCAGATTAATCATGAGCACCATTTAATAGAAAAAAATCTACCAGCAAGATTAATTTCTCTCAACTTACATGAGTTACACAAAAAGTTATGAAAAGAAGCAAGCTACAATTCAGCAGTATCTTATAAAAATATGGGCACCTGCTCCTCAGTTATACAGTCATCTGAATTTAAAGGCTTTTTAGCTGTTCTATATATAACTCTATAGCTTGAGCCTAGGTTTGGGTTCTGAAGCTCTAATTCTCAGGCATTCTTCATAACTGGCTTACATTCTTTCCTTGCTCTCATTACATTTTCTTTCATTTATAGTTTATGTATTACTACATTTCAAGGGAAAATGGTGACCAGTATGGATGGATTTTAGTCTATGACTTTATTATTTTAATGCAAAGTGGCACTTAGTAGTATATACCAAAGTCTCCTAGTATTATCTAGTTTTGTCACTGATTTTTTGTGAATATAATGAGTCACTTTTTAAAAGGCAAGCATAAATGGATGAGCAAAAGATAACAAATACTACAGTATGTTTGATTACGGATTATTTCTGATCAAGAAATGCTAAATCTTTTTCTCAAAAATGTTCAAGGAAAAAAGCTACAAGTCAGAAAAACATCTTTCGAGTTAATTTTCTTCTCTATTGTACAGCTAAAAACAAATGTAAATTTTATTTGTATATATTAAATAATATAAATGTTTTAAACTATGATTTAAAAAAACTTTTATTAGAATACTGTTATAGGGAAAAAATAATGACGTAGATAACTTTGATGAGTTCAAAGAAATTATGTTATTATAATGGCAGTAAAAGTTCACACTTGTTGAGTGCTTACTATGTGCCAGGCTCTAGCTAAATCACAAAAGCAAAGCACAGAAAAGTTAGAAAACTTGCCTAACAACACGCAGCTAATCAGGATTTAAACTGTCATTCTGAGAAAAGAAGAGCTCAGGTTCTTAACATAGGATAACATAACATAATGCAATCCGATAAAATGCAATCACCATAAAGACAAAAAGTTGAATGGCAAAGATGTGAGATTAAAAAAAATTTTTTTAAACTAATGCTGACACTAAAAAAATATTCCTCCAACGGTAATTTGATTTTATTTTGAGGATAGAGACTACAAGCATCCAGCTTTGTCTTAATTTCCTAAACCCTTAGAGATGTTTAATAAACTTAAAGCCAATTTCAACAGATTTAGCATATGAACAGAAATATTAATTTATAATATCCAAGGATAATTGCATGAGGAAAATACAACCTACTCAATGGAGCTTGGTATTATAATGGTAATGAAAAAATATTATTTAAAAAGTGATTTCCTTGATAACCCAAAGGTCAAGGGGTTCAGATCCCCCTACTGGCCAGCTACAAAAAATAAAAACAAACAAAAAAACATTATTTCCTTAATGAATATAATTAGGAGATATTTTAAATTAGATTAAAAGTGAGACTCTTGGAACCTGCTTTTATGTTATAACAAATCCTATAGACCATGTACATCAAAAGCTGTTGAATCCTGTCTGAAGAAACAGATATGATTATGACATGATATATAAAAAACAGAACTTCTATTTGTTTCAATTCAATTTGGAAATCTTTCTGGAGTACTTTCTATATGACAAAATTCCAAACTCTTCAAGGTAGAAGATAAAAAGTAAAGGGCACATGCAAGCCTGATAGAGGAACTATTTAGTAGATAAGGCCTTTTTAATGCTTATTGTTACATTTAAATTCAAAACCAAAACAAGTGGCTTAACCAAAAGATTTTTAGGAACTGGGAAAGCAGGCTGAAATATAGCACAGAAAGACTCAAGTCCACTCTACACATTCATACAGTACCTGGGAGCTGAATCTGTGAACATCGTCAGAGGCACTGACTAGATCAATGGAAGACATGGAGGAAGAGCGACTATAGGGCTACCAGAGACAGACAAAGAAAAAACCAAGTAATCAGAACAAAGGCACAACAGAGCATTCAGTACCAACTTCCAAACACAAGATAAAGAAAGAGAAAACAAAGCACTATATGAAACAAGCATAGCAGCAAGTGCTGACTTCATGCACCTATTATGTATTATGTTCCAAAATCACTCCAAAAAGAATGTAGACTTCCAATAATACAAAATAATACCACTTAACCCCAAAGAAGAAAAACGTTTTTGATATAATTAGCTACACTTCTGGTTAACTACTTTGGACTAGCTACTCCCTAACCAACCACCCCCCTTTCTTCCCTTAAATAAAAAAGAAAGAATATTATGCTCAGAATAAGATTTCTAACTGTTTTGGAAGACATATATGGAATATAACATATAATACAAAAAAACTCATTGCTTAAATTCATGATGAAAAGGAGAGAAAACTTATACTACAAGATAGCTCCATCAACACAGAAGAATGATACAAGTTATACTTTCAGTAAACTCTGACATTAGCTTACCTTTTGGACAAATCTATGAGTCCCCACAGAAGAAAAGGCATCTCCAGATGGCAAGGATGTAGGCCAATGTAACCTGACCTTTTCACTCTGTGACTAAAAAACATAACGGTAAGGTGAGAAGGCTTTAAAGTGTATTGTGCAGCTTAAGAATGGTTAATATAACCTAAAACTACCAACATTTAATTAGTGTACACTTTATTATAAATATTTAAATTATAAAACTGCTCTACAAATACAAGCCTTGTCAAATCCTGTCACTTAGGTATCCCAATTCAATTTCTTCTTTTTGACTCTACTACTACTACATTAGACCAGGGATAAGTTGTTTGATTTTGCTCCCGGTCAGACTCTCCACTATCTGCATAGCATCGTTTATCACGAGTCAATCTTAACACTGATGCTACCAATTTTGTATCATTCAAACCCTAGCCAAATCATTCCAATCATTTTACCTCATCAGGGCCCTGTCGGGCTGGCCCATAGGCTATCCTTGGAACCAATACCATTGTTTGCTTCAGTTACGTGCCTAAGAACATACTGTATATCTCTGCCTCCTTTCCCTGAAGGTATTCTGCCTTCATCTCATCATTTTACTTGTTAAGCTTCACTTGATCTTCTTCCTACTCTTTAGCTTCCTTAGTTTCTCCTCACTCAACAAATATTTACTAAAAATAACGTAGCAAGAGCTATGCTATGTTGTGTGTTCATCTTCTAACTGTACAGGAGAGCTATTAATTTCAATTCAATGCTGTATGTATAGAATTACTAAGATCTCATTTCTCACTCACTCACCAATTTGTTGCACATCTTTCCCTATGTTTGTAAATAATGTAAACTCAAAAATGAGTGATGTAAGTGTCACTTGGAGAATACCTACGTAGTAGCTGTGTTGTTGAGAGTTCTGTACAATATATACTGAGTACAAAGAGGGAAGTGATCTGAATTTATGGAACTGATTTCATGGATACTGAAGCTTCAGTACTACCACACTGTAATTATCTTTGTTATGTCAACATGCCTGGCTATCAGGCAAGGAAAATCATTGTCTGTTCAATGACTCTTTTGCAGAGAACCTATCAGAGCACCAAGGATAGATTGAAATCAAATTATTTGATAGCTTCATGAACTTCATTTTCTAAAGCTTATAGAAGGTTTCACAGATTTTCTCAAACACTACTCAACCATTATTAATATCCACTAGAGCAGCATTTTAGAGCCAGAGGGATGTTTTAAATCATCTTATCTAAACGCCTTGTTTCACAGATTAGAAAACCAAGGCCCAGAGAATTAAAATAAATTCATAGCTACAAAGTTAATTAGTGGCAAAACTAATAAGACTAAAGTGTCTTGATCACAGAGTTCACTGCTTTATCCAAAACAGCATATCCTAGACAAAAACTGAAGTGAAGGAAAACAAAGAAATGATGCTACTTCAGTTACTATTTCAAGCTTCTAAAAGTAGAGCCCATTTAGGAACCGAAAGTTCCCACTTTCATTGAGTGCTGCATAGCATCTTTCATATATCAAAAATGAGCAATACGTTTTACAAATTAAAGTGACATGATATTTTCATCCCTGATTTTTTTAAAAAACGATGAAAAATAAAAAGAGAAACTGCCTTAGCAATGACAGGGAATGAACAAGCCAACTTTTTTATGCAAGTTCATTTGGAGTATAAAATTAATACATATATGATTATTTGTAAGATATTTTATAGCCACAGCTTAATCATACTTGCTCAAAAAGAAAGTTAAGTTTCCAACATAAGTAGCAAAGCTTAAAGCTTAAAGGGTGGTGAAGGAGGAAATAACTAAAATCCATCCTTGAGTACCACCTAGTGGTAAAATATAGTAACTGCATTGCTGCAGAATTTAAGGTGGCGAAGGATCAAATTAATCTTTAAACTAGAGTTAAAGGATTTAAGAAATGCTTTCTTTCAGTTTCCACAGAAGGAACTAGGTATAACTGCTGTGAATTCAGTAATGATGACAAAACAGAGTAAAGTAAAAGTGAGGAAGAAACTGAAGGTGAAGGTAGTGATGGCAATAAAGAAGGTAAAAATGAAATGGTACTAATGCAGAGGAAAAACAATCTTAAATTTTTGGTCATCTTCCTTTTGAATTCATGATACTTGGAGAAGAGAAATCCAAAGAGACTTTTTACTCAGAGTAAAAATATGCTTGATATTAAGAGAATGATTAATGTTGGATACTCAAGGGGAATAGGCAGAATATTTTCATTTAAGTTCATGTTAATTATGCATACTTCCTTTAAACAATTATTGGTCTTCTTTCTATCGCTTGCAAATTGATATGTAAAGAACCTGACATATAAAGATTCTACATTTGTGACAAAAGGTAGACAGTTAATTTTCTAGGTTATTAAGTTCACAGTTTTCAAATTCTATTTTTAAAAAATTTTTAATTGACAATAACTACATATTTACGGGGTACAGAGTGATATTTTGATACATGTATTATAATAAGATAATATTATAATAATGTATAATAATCAATTCCAGGTAATTAGTATATCCATCACCTCAAATATTTATCATTTCTTTACGTTGGGAACATTCAAAGTCCTCTTCTACTTTTAAAAAATTTTTAATTGACAATAACTACATATTTACGGGGTACAGAGTGATATTTTGATGTATTATAATAAGATAATATTATAATAATGTATAATAATCAATTCCAGGTAATTAGTATATCCATCACCTCAAATATTTATCACTTCTTTACGTTGGGAACATTCAAAGTCCTCTTCTACCTATTCGAAAATGTATTTGCAGCAACATGGATGAGCCTGGAGGACATTATGCCAAATTTTACTTCTATGAAATAATATATGAGGGTATTTCAAAAAGTTTGTGGAAAAATAGAATTAAAAGATAACATGAATCTTTCCATGAACTTTTTGAAGCACCCTCATACATCAAGGAATGCCCACAGTGTTAAAGCAAATTTCACCTTAGACTTTTTAATAGTAGATATACCTGTTCTTCTATTTTATCTTGTCTGTCAAGAGCAGCTTCAACAGCATCAAAGAACTCTTCTTCATTAATCAGACTGTTAGGGCCTTCCTACTCAAACACACAGAAGAAAAAAAAAAGCAGTTGATTTAAGAAAATAGAAAACACTGATAAACTCCAATATTAACTCCAGGGAAAAGTTGAAAATTGATCCAATAAATATTTATTGACATATTTATGAAACAGTGTACTAGGTAATATTATCATAAAGATGAGTAACATATACTCTGTGTAAAATCACATGAGTGTTACAACTAATGAACTCAGTACTCATATATTTACTATATATTGACCAATACTGTGATAGGATAGTAGTTAGAGCAGGGGTTCTTTATAGGGGGCCTGTGGAAGCAGGAGGGGGTGGTTGTTGCTAGGCCATTTACCCCTTCCCTCTTGTATTGCTTAGGGGCCTTGGTAGGTGGGCACCTTACCAATACCCTATATTTCTCTCTCTACCACTCTGTTCTGTCTCTGCTGTAGCTCAGATCTTCATCATCTCAGACCTAGTTATTGTTTTGTTTTGTTTTTTTTTTTTTTTTTGGCAGCTGGCCAGTTAGGGGATCCAAATCCCTGATTTTGGTGTTACTAGCACCATACTCTAACCAAATGAGCTAACTAGCCAGCCCCTGCCACCTACATTTTTACAGCCTGTGAGTTAAGAATTTCATTTTTAAATGGTTGGAAAAAAAAAAAAAGTGATAACATTTCATGATATGTGGGAATTATTTGAAATTAAAATTTTGGTATCCATAAATAAAGTTTTATTGGAACACACTCATGCCCATTCATCTATGTATTGTCTATGGCTGCTTTTGTGTTACAGTGGCGGAGTTGAGTACTTGTGACAGGGATGACAGAGACATATAAAATTGCAGAGAGGTAAGTACAAAGTTGCAGATCTACAGCCAATGAGAAGTGCAGATAGGAATTTGGAGGGGGATATTCCTAAGTAAGGACATGGAGAAAGAAAAGCTGGGCTGATGCTTGAAAGTCTGGTTAGAAAGCAGAGTAATGGTCATCAATCACCTGAGGAATTGCCTGTGGAATGTGTTACAATTAAAATTCCTAGGCCCTCTTACCCAGAATTACTTTTCAGTAGGTCTTGGGGAGCCCAGGAATACACATGTTTAATAAGTTCCCAAGTGATTCACATGAGTACCTTCTGATACTCAGCTGTATCAGAAGATGAAAGTAAAGAACAATAACAAAATGGAAACAAACAAGATATGTTCCTGCTGTGATGAACCAAATAAGTGGACTGTAAGTGGAACAACAGTTTCATATTATGGTAAAAGTAGAGGCTGAAAAGGCAGGCTTGGATTTACGGTTATTTAAGACACACGAATAATGGCTGGAATCTTCCCACTTAGATTGATAACCCCAAGTCACCATTAGTCCACTAAAAAGTACCTAGCAACATCATCCTGTCCCCACCATAATCTGGGACCACACAGGAAGAGTGGGAAGAACTACAGTGTAATGCTCTTGTCATCTGGCAGAGGCATATGAGAAATCTTGACTTAATGCAGTTCTTCTTTTAGAGTTATGAGGACTCAGTCTCTTACAACCCACTTAAAAAAACAAAAACAAAACCCAACTTTTTATTCAAATACAACACACATACAGAACAGTAAACATCTCAGTGAGTTATCATAAAGTGAATATAACCATCTAATGACCAGCTAGGACATGAGGGTAATTAATGTAACAACATTCCAGAGGCCTCCCTCCTGCAGGATTCCCTTTATAAAGTCAAAACATTTCAAAGACACTCAAATGACAGCAGTATAACTTTGGTCTCTTTGATCAGAGAAAACACAAAATATCCAAAATCTACTCCAAACTCAAGCATATTTTCTAATGATTTTTAAAACCCTACTGATCATAATAACCACATCTACATTTTAAAAAATAGTAATATTCATTCAATCTACAGTGCTTTTGTGCATATGGATTCCTGGTTCTTAAGCAATAATGTCAGTCTTAGGAGTCTACTGATCGGGAATGATAGCAATAAAAAATTCTGCATCGCCAAATGAAACAGCTTTTCCTTTAATTGCAAATCTGTGGGATAAGAACTAAATTGGAATAAAATGTTCTTTATTAAAAAGGACTTAAAAAAAACCCTTTATATTTCATCATGCTTACCAAGGGAAGAAGCTACTTATTGTTAAATCTACTATACACTACGCAGTCTTTATCTCACTTGCCCTCAGAGCAGCATTTCTTATGTTAACAACTCTTTGGAGAGTTTTCTACTATCAGATTCCTAATTTTCCCCCTCCCTCTCTAAGCATTCGCATTGGACTCCTTTCCAGGTTCGTCCTTCTGTCTATACTCGGGTTCCATACTTGGTCTCCCCACAGCATTCTTACTCATTTCCAAGGCTTCAGTCATCATCTATAACTCTTAAATTTATAGACAAACCAAACCATCTCCTTTCTAAGTGTTAGATCTTAATATCTAATAATATGAAGATCACCTCCTGTGAAAGTCTCAACTCAGGTGCAACATGTCTAAAACCTGCTCTTCTCCTACCTCCACACTAATCTGCAGAAACATGAATCTAATCTTGGATTTCTCCCTTTCCCCTCATTCAGTCACCATATCCTTTAATTTTACTTTCCAAATATCTACTTTGTCAGGTCTCTATTCCTCCTGCTTCTACTTTAATTTAGTCCACCTCAATTCTCATGTGCATTCCTGGAATACTTAAGTCTCCAATCCCCCAGTCACAACTGTCACCTTCAATCTATTTGTCTCACTGAAGGAAGCAAGGATGATTTTTCCAAACCGTAAATGTGAAAACTTCAATTTCTTGTTTAAAACCCATAGTGGTCTCAGGACCTTAACTGATTCTTGTTGACCTTCCCAGCCAGTCTCTTACCACTCCTTCCTCTCAATCTGAGGAGGCTCCGCCCTCCAAGGAGAAGAAGCATTTCCAATTCTCCTGAGGCAAAATGCTCTCTATTTGCTTCTGGCCTCCAGATATTTTCTTTCTTCTCAGCCCTAAGAGCAAACATTCTTTCTACTCTTTCTCAAGGTTTCAGCTAAAATGTTATTTCTTCTGGGAAGCCATCCATAACTCAACACTCTTCCTGGGTTAAAAGTTCTTCATAGCATACATTATTGTAATTGCCTATTTACCAGTCTACTTTCCCATTATACATGCAAGTAGGCCTTCAGGCAGGATCCTTGCCTGCTTGGTTCCTTGTTATATCCCCCATGCCCGGCATTTTAAGTCTCCACATTTGGTATCATGTTTAGAGATGCATTCTCCAAGGAATTATTTATATTTTCTGTTTTTTTAAAAATTATTTTGTGGTCTCTTCTAAACATATTGTTGAATTTTTAAAAGTATGGTATAATGTAGGAATCTATATTTTATTCCACTCATATTTGTTGAATAAACATCCTTTCTTTACCTATTTGAAATGCACAGAATTTTGAAATTTTGATTTGACCGACAAGGTGGAAGGTGTTCATATTTGTGATTTTAAAAGAAAGCAATATCACGTTTTAATGATAGTGTCCTAATTATACTTTTGGGTTACACCAGAAGTTAATAACCTATTAAATTCTGCAGTAGGAACAAACGACGTGTTGGCTATTGGTGTCTTTGAAGTATAGCATTGGTGGTAATGAAAATTATTAAATAAGCTTTCTTGAATTATGAACTGCTGATTTTTTTTTTTTTTTTACTAGATCCCTGTGATGTTTAATCTCAAATTAAAATACAATTTTAAAATAAACTAGGTCTGTTTTTACACTTAAAAAAAAAGTGTTGTTCTTCCCTTTGGAGTTTTGAACCATCTATCTTTTCTTGTGTCAGTACTACACTTGTATGGATTTTAGACACATTCAAAATATGACTTTATTTTGGTTATTAGACATTCATCTTGTTTTAATTATTAAACAAAGTTTAAACATTTCTGTCATCTGTAGCCTTGGAAATTACTTTACAAATATAAAAAAATATATGAAAGTTCATACTTCATAATCTGGTCCTCCAAAGTGGGATTTTTTCTTAAGTTCTGTCATTGCATTTTTGTATGCTTCCTCTATTCTTCTTCTCTTCTCAATTTCCTATTTAAAAAAAAAAGTGAATTTATTATTATTTGAAGTGGGCATTTTAATTACAATGCAGTCTTTTAAGTGGATTTCCTCTGCATTTCACTGAAATTTTATAATTTGATCAAAAAATAACTCCACCCCTGTGAAAAATAAGACTATTATTCTGCCCAAGAAAACACTTTTCTCTGAGTTCTATATTACATACAAGCTACCATTTCAGTCACCACTAAGATCACCTTAAAGGTAGATTATATGTTTAAATGGTTAAGTAACTGCCAAAGTGTCTAAAGTACATTAAATTAGCACCAGAGAAATGCCTACTATGTATTCCTGTATTTTTTCTTCCAGTAAGAGCTATACTTAATTGGTATGAAGAGGAAAAAAAAGCAAATAATAGACTCCAGGAAGAAAAGAACTCAATAGGTAAAATCAGTGAATGCTAAAAAGAAATCCTAAGGAAGATAAATTTCTTACACTTTCTCACTACTGGTTGAGAGTGTAATTTAGAGCTCAAAAAGCCTTTAATTTTCTGATTTTATAGATAAGGGCCTACAGCTCTAAAAGGCTAAAAGACCCAAAGTCAGCACTTAAAATAACAAAGCCTGGCCCAATCTTGAACTTATTTCCCCATCAGTGGTGTGTACTGGGTCAAATCTGATACCAAAATCCAGCAAGCTTGTAAAGAACCTGATACTTTCATTCACTCACTTCAAAAACTTAATGGCTACATTAAAGGCCACACTGAACTCACACAAAGCTAACTACTTCTAAATACCATATCTGAATTAAAGCTAGTGCAAATCAATGAGTTAGTTCATTAGACTTAAAGATTTCATTAATTGATTTTTGTGTATTCAAGAGAAAATGGGATTACAGACCCACCGAATGGCTAAAATTAGAAACAAAAATAACACACACACACACACACACACACACACACCCCTAACAATACCAAGTACTGTGAAGAATGAAGAGCAACTGGAATTCTCATCTTTTGCTAGTGGGAATACAAATTAACATAACCACTCTGAAAAACTGTTGCCAGTATATCCACTAAGAACCCATCAACCAACAACAATTCTACTCCCAGGTATGTGCCCAAGAAACAAGTGTGCATGTTCATCAAAAGACAGGTAAGAGAATGTTCATAGCAGTTTTACTCATAATCGCCAAAAAATGAAAACAACCTAAATGTCCATCAACAGCAAAATGGATAAAAAATTGAAGTCATACAATAAAAATTCATCATACGATGAAATACTATATAGTAATAAAAAGAATGAAATATTATATAGCAATAATAAAAAAAAAGCCCCGAACCCAAATCCAACAACATGAATGAATTTCATAATGCTGAGGAAAAAAGAAAGCCAGACACAAGAGTATACTGTATGATTCCATTTATATGATGTTCAAGAACAGGCAAAACTAATCTACGATGATGTAAGTTAGTACCACGGTAACCTCTTGGGGTGGTGGTGGTGGTGATACAGACTAGGAAGGGGCATGAAGGAAACTTAAAGGGTGCTAGAAAAGTTATATATCTTGATCTGAGTATGGTTCCAGGGGTGTATGGGTATGTAAAATAAAATCATCAAGTAGTATACTTAAAATTGGTACATTTCACTGTATGTACGTTATACCTTAATTTAAAAAAGAGAAAACAAAAATGCACAGTACAGCAATAATATTAAAAAGACTTAGGGAAAAATGAAAAGCATGTGAAATTATATACCTGTGAATAAATTGTTTAACTTCAGAATTTTTGGTCTTCTTGGACATAACTGGCTAACAATTAAGTACACTTTTATAGTAGAAAGTATTATTATTACAGGTAATCAAGAAAAATCACCATCACTAAATAATATTGATTTTTAATTAGCTGAAAGAATATTGTAACTGACATTATAAATCTACAAAAAAGTACAATGTAAACAATTCTATTAAATAGCTGTTATTATTATCACTTATTTAATTGTTCTCATTAGATTTTAAGCTCCTTGAGGGACTATCTCCTACTCATTACTGTTTCCCCTTTCCTAGTTTAGAGCCTAACACACAGCAGGCATGCAAGAACTTCTTTAATTAAACAATTTCATTAAAACTATATTGTTATCATTGCACTTTCTTTCCCAATTCTATGGATTACCTAAAAGATATATTCATTGATAAATGACTACCATTCAAGAACTGTAGTGTATTGAATGTCCCCCCAAAACTCATCAAAGGTTGAATTGTATCCCCCAAGGTTTATGTGTGAGAAACTTAGCCTCCAGTGTGACTGTTAAGAGGGTGGGAAGTTCTATTATGGTAATTAAGGGGTGAAGCCTTAAAGAGGTGATTGGATTGTCGGACTTTGTAGTAGTAAATGGATTAAAAATAGCAGTCAGGGAAGTGGTTCTGAGGGCTTTAAAAGAAGAGGAATGTCTCTTTCAAAGAGGTGATTGGATTGTCGGACTTTGTAGTAGTAAATGGATTAAAAATAGCAGTCAGGGATGTGGTTCTGAGGGCTTTAAAAGAAGAGGAATGTCTCTTTCTCTCTCTCTCTCTGCTTCCACCATCTTGCAATGTGAGACCCCTGGGTCACTGTTGTCACCATGATGGACTTTGGACTTCCCAGCCTCAGAAACTGAAAGCAGTAAATTTCATTTTCTTATAAATTACCCAGTTCCAGCTATTTTGTTATAGGCAACAGGAATGGACTAATACAAGAACTTTCTAGTCTTCTTCACTGTGAAGTCTTCTTTATTGGGAAGACTAGAAAGTTCTTGAGAGAGATGTTTATCAAAAAATATACACACACTGTATATGTATATATGTATGTATGTACAAGGGTACTTTGAAAGTTCATGGAAAGATTTGTATTAATTCCATTTTTCCATGAACTTTATGAAGTACCTTTGTGTGTATATATACATATACAAGTATACACACACACATACTGTGTGCATAGACACACACACACTTACATTCCATGTAAAATGTAACTGGGATCCTGTTATTTCAACCTTGAGAAAAAATAACAGTGAGAAAGATGAGATTTGACATCAGAAAGACCTATAAGAATGACTACAAAATACAGTAGTTTCCAGATTTCAATTAATACTGCCATCCCTCCTGGCTGTTCTTTGCTTAAAAGCATTGCATGGAGAAACAATAAAAGTAGTTTTTGCTGTACTTATTGCGACTTAATAAAGAAAAAGAATGTATAAGATTAACAACACTAAAGGTGATCAAAAATCCACCACCCTTTTCAACACAGCTGCCTTGGATTGAATGTCCCCCCAAAATTTAATTCCCACTGTAACCACTGAGGGTGGGAAATCCTATTAAGGTAAATGAAAGGTGGGGCCTTGAAAAGGTGATTAAATTGATGGTTTAATGGTGGTCATGGGCATGGTTCTGAGGACTTTAAAAGGAGAGCACATGAGAAGCTATCTCTCTCTCTGCTTTGCCACTTTTGCAATTTGATACCCTGCACCACCAAAGATGGCTTTCACCAGATATGTTCCCTGGACTTTGGACTTCCCAGCCTCAGAAACTGTAAGCAATAAATTTCATTTTCTTACAAATCACCCAGTTCCAGGTATTTATGATATAAGCAACAGAAATGGACTAATACAGAAAACTGGTACCAGAGAAGTGGGGTGTTGCTTATAACAAATATTTGAAAACGTGGAAGCAGCTTTGGAACTGGGTGTTGAGGAAAGGCTGGCTATGAAAGAGCAAGCTAGAAAAAGCCTAGTTGCAGGTAAGAGTGTATAAGACAAGAAAACTAGGGAAAGTTTGGAACTTCTTAGAAACTGGTTAAATGGTGGTGAGCAGAATGCTCATAGAAATAGGGATAGTAAAGGCCATACTAAGAAGATATCAGATGTAAATGAGAGAGACTTACTGGAAACTGGGGCAAAGATGACCCTTGCTATGAAATGGGAAGGAACTTGGCTGCATTCTGTTCATGCCCAAAAGTTTTATGGAATGTGGAACTTAAAGGTGCTGACAGGGTATTTGGTGGAAGAAATTTCTAAGCAGCAAATCATTCAGGAAGCTGCATGGCTATTTGTGACAGCCTATGCTAATTATGGCAGAAAAGGCATAAGGTAAAGCCAGAATTTGTAATTCAAAAGAGAGCAGAGAGCAAAAAATTGGAAAACTTTCACCCTGGTCACAAAAGCAAGAGTGCAGCCCAGGGACCCTTTGCTAAGGAGATAAATACAGAAGAAAGAGATTACCAAGAGAAGGAAAAAAGACCTTGAAAGCATTTCAGGGGCTGCCTCTTCTCTTACAGGCCCAGAGGCCTAAAGAGATGGAATGGTCTTGGGGAAGAGACCTGAGGTGCCCTTCTCAAGCTCACTGCACAGGGCCACCTTGGGAAGCTGCTTCCAGAACCAGCACCCCACCTGCTTTGACTACTCCAGATGTGGCTAAATCGGCCCCAGGTGTGGTTAGACCCACAGCTTTAGAAAATATTAAGCCAAAAGCCTTAGTGGCATCCACACGAGGTTAAGTCTTCAGGCTCACAGAATGCCAGAGCTGTGGAGGCTTGGGAGCCTCCACCCTGATTTGAAAGGATGTATGGAAAAGTCTGGGGCCCAGGAAGAGATCTGTTACAGAGGAAGAATCACCACAGACAGCCTTTGCTAGAGCAATGCCAAGAGAAAATGCAGGGTTGGAGCTGCAGCAGAAAAACCCCACCAGTACCAGCTCTAGTGGAGCCGTGGGAGTGGGACCTCAGACTTGCAGAGCTACCAGCGTGCAATGCCAGTCTATGAGAGCTGAAGCATGGCCTCAGACCAGTAAAGCCATAGGAGTGGAGTTGCCTGAGGACTTGGGAACCCAACCCCCACACCAGTGTAAAGAGCAATTTGAACATAGAGTCAAGGTACATGATTCACCAGCTTTCAGATTTAATGCCTACTCTGCTGGGTTTTGAAATTGTATGGGACCTGTTACCCCTTTCTTTTGGCCTATTTCTCCCTTTTTGAATGGGAATGTGTACCCTCAGCTTGTCGCACTATTGTATATTGGTAGTAGACAACTTGTTTTGATTTCACAGATGGGACTTTGAACTCTGGACTTCTGAGTTGAAACAAGTTGAGACTCTAGGGGTGAAATGAATGTATTTGTATGTGAAAAGGACATCGGTTTGAGGGGCCAGGGGTGGAATGCCTTGTGTTGAATGTCCCCCCAAAATTTAATCCCTACTGTAACTGTTGAGGGTGGGAAATCCTATTATGGTAATTGAAAGGTGGGGCAATGAAGAGGTGATTAGATCAATAGTTTAATGGTGGTCACGGGCATGGTTCTGAGTGCTTTAAAAGTACAGAACATGAGGAGCTATCTCTCTCTGCTCCGCATTCTCAAAGAAGGGCTTCACCAGATATGTTCCCTGGACTTTGGACTTCCAGCCTCAGAAACTGTAAGCAATAAGTTTCGTTTTTTTACAAATCACCCAATTCTGGTTTTTTATGTCATAAGCAATAGAAATGGACTAACACAACAGCAAATAAGAAGCCTGAATGCTGAAAAGATGGGAAGCCATGTTACATAATGCAAAAAGTTTTTATAATTTATTTAGGTTTTTTTTTTTTTTTTTGCAGCTGGCCAGCACAAGGATTGAACCCTGGCCTTGGTGTTATCAATGCCATGCTCTAACCATGAATGCTGAAAAGATGGGAAGCCATGTTACATAATGCAAAAAGTTTTTATAATTTATTTAGTTTTTTTTTTTTTTTTTGCAGCTGGCCAGCACAAGGATTGAACCCTGGCCTTGGTGTTATCAATGCCATGCTCTAACCTTTTTTTTTTTTTAATGAATATTTTTGAGGCAGTATGGTTAGTGTATATGACTGAAGAGAGGAGAAAGTTGCCAAAAAGTTGTAAATAAGCTAGTTGAATGATACTCTGGAACCAACAGTCTAATGGATTTAAGGAATTATCCTGTTTTTCAATACATTATTTTTTATGTGCATGGGGATTCTTCTAATAATTCAATTTAATACACATTGAGTATACAGTTGAAATCTTTGAAGATGTAATAGTTTAGCTCCAGATGAAAATGAAATGTCTGTACTTTAAAAGGATGTTCTTATTGCCTATTTTAAAAGACATATTGCTAGTCATTATGGCTTACTCTCATCTGCACCTGAGAAATCTGAACAGCTTTCCTTTCTTCTATAACATGGGGAACTTCCTAAACCCATAGTACTATTCAAATCCTGTGGCCATTCTGCCACGACACCAGTGATGACATTGCTTGCTCAAATTGAAAGACCTTCAAAACACTGTAAGCCACATAACTTACTGATGAAAAATAAGATTCTGACTGATGTCTAGCCTGGTATCTAGGGCTGAAGTATCAGAATAGAGAAAAATTCCTCTAATTCTGCTACTTAACACCTTTGGACAAGTCGCTGGGCCTCAGCTCCTTCTTCCATATGAAATGATGGCACTGGACTAGAACTAGATTCTCTAAGGCATGTTTTAGTACTAACGTTTTACTATTTCAGTAAAGTTGAGTTATTAACAGAAGTTCTCCTACTAAACAAATTCATCGAGCCATTTTTCACACTAGAAAATAAAGATTCATACTATAATATTATTATCAGTGTTGCAGTTCAAACAAAGGTGGGAAAATGTGAACATAGCGCAAATGTTCAAACAACATAATGTATGTTAAATGATATCATGATGACCATGGAAAAAGCTATGAGTATAATAAGTAAATGTTTAACTTATTAAAGTGGTGTTTAAGTTCATTCATTTAACTTAAATGTAGTTTCTTATATTACACAGTAAAGGTGGGTAATGTTAAATGGCTAATTACTCTTAAAGCATTACTAACACAATTACAAAAATCTTTATATTAAATCCTATCAAGAAAGCATTTAGTTACTATTATATAGTAACTAATAAACAACTAATCAATCTTGTTAGGAAAATGAGTTTAAGATGCCCACAAAGTTTCAGAGCAGCAGTACCACCTTCTACTTCTATCAAACCCAATAGATACTTCCCTAAGAAGTTAGTTTGGTTTAAATGTTCAGTCAATATATAAAACTTAAGTAAAATATAATTATTTTTTAAAGGAAGAAAAACTAGTCTTACCTTATCCAGTCTCTTTTGCCAGCTGTCTTCACGTTTTACCATTAGTTCAATACAATGAGAAAGTGTAGCAAGGATTCCAGCAGTAGTTGCTTTAAAAGTTATTGCTTCCCCTTTGAAGTCTATACCATTAATTCCTTTTGGTGTTACATGTGGAAATACTGAAAAAGAAAGTTATTTACTGAAAATCTTTCTAATGAAGAAATAATTCTTCATCACAACTTAAGATTAGAAAATGTTTAGAAAACTAGCAGCTCAGGACAGTTTTTTGGATTTTGATTTTCCTCTTTTGGGTCAACATTTAAAAATCTACCATCCATACTCTATGAGCAAAAACGCTTTGTGGCTGCATACATACTTTCAAGTTCTTTTTTCTAGATTCTATTTCCTGAAATCTATTTGCTGTGCTGCACCCAGTGAACCAAGTGGTAGGAGGAGTAATACTTTAATAACAACATTTTGACAGCTTAGAGTGGGACCTGATTATGGCAAGAACTACCTTACATTTTGAGAAAAACTAGAACTCTAAAAATATCTGAAGATAAACTGTAGAATTTAATAAGATAATATAAAATTTAAAAATAAATAGCCAAATTTAAGTCCAGGACCAATGCACATATTAAATGGCCTTTATGTTTACATTTTATAATTTTAACTCTTGGTTAGCCTTTGAATTAAATGACAAATCTTCAAACTCCCAAAATGCAAACAAGAGAACACAATATCTTATTCTATAGCTAATAAGAAATCATTCCACTAGAATCCTTATAATGAAATGACACTTCCGACTTTATAAAGTCATATGTTCTTATGACAGTAAAGGTACAATCCATAAAGGAACAAACTGATAAACTGTACATTTCCAAATTAAAAATTTCTGCTCTTGAAGATGTTGTTAAGAGAATAAAGAGATAAGCTTCATACAGGGAGAAAATCTTTGCATGGCATATATCTGATAAAGGATTTGTATCCAGAATATATAAAGTAACCTCAAAACTAAACAATAAGAAAATAAACAATACAATTCTAAAAACTGGGCAAAAGATGTAAACAGACTTCACCAAAGAAAAGATACAGATGGCAAATAAGCACATGAAAAAATGCTCAAATCATTAGTTACTAGGGAAATGCAAATTAAAACTACAGTGATACTACTACATACCTATTAGAATGACTGAAACTTAAAAACACTGACTATACTGTTGATACGGATATGGAGAAACTGGAACTGTCATAGACGGCTGGTGAAAAACAGTTGGGCAGTTTAAAAGTTAAACACACACCTACAATATGATTCAGCAATATATGTGTATGAATGTTTGTACATGAATGTTTTTAGCATCTTTATTTGCAATAGCCTAAACTATAAACAACCCAAATGTGCACCAATGAATGACTGGATAAACAAATTATGGTATATCTATAGAATGGAATACTATTCAGCAACGAGAAGAAATCACCTACTGACGCATGAGACAATAATGATGAATCTCATACTGAGGAAGAAGCCAGGCAGAAAAGAACATGTATATGAGTCCATTTATATTAAATTCTAGAAAATCCAAACTAATTTACAGTGACAGAAAATAGATCAGTGTTTGTTTGGGAATGGAAGGAGGAAGGGATGACAAAGGGAATAAAAGAAACTTTTTTAGGGTAACAGACATGTTAACAGTTTCAAGAAAATATCCAAACCTATTAAATTGTATACTTTAAGTGGCATGTCAATTATACCTCAATAAAGCTTTTTAAAAACGTATATTTTCTTTATAAAACTAAAAGCCCTTTCTGTCATTGTAACTTTTATATTTTCCATCACTCTTACCAAGATTGCTGTTTTATTACAAATTACTGTTTTTACCAATAATCAACTTAGAAATTCAAATATAAGAGAATGTGTACAACTGTAATAATGGGTCCTCACTGCTAAATGTTTGATAATTTATATACTTAAGAGTCAGTACAAGATGAAAGAACAACATGAACTGTCTTTGAAAAAACTTGAAATATAGAAATGTACCTCTTCAGCTACACTTAATACTTTCAGAAGCAGCCACCTCGAATCCTTTTCTTAATGATACAGGGGTTATGTAACTGATTTTTATTTATTTATTTTATTTATTCATTTATTTATTTTTGTCCTTTTTGTGACCGGCCGCACCACGCTCAGCCAGTGAGCGCATTGCACCGGCCATCCCTATATAGGATCCGAACCCGCCGCGGGAGCACTGCTGTGCTCCCAGCGCCGCACTCTCCCGAGTGCGCCACGGGCTCGGCCCGTAACTGATTTTTAAACTTTTCAAACAGTTGAAAATAAGGGTCCCACACCCAGTTAAGGCCTTTGAAATAAATTTCTCATATGTTACATCTGTTAGGAAATGAAAATTATGAAGACAAAATTTCATCTTAATTTGTCATCAACTAGGATCCTCTAAATATTGGTTACTTTGATTTTTGCTCCAAGTGTCTTACACCTTATAATGCAGAACCATATTAATTTTGACAGAAAAACTTAACCCAAGTACTTGATAATTTTAGATCGGCACACTCATCTGAATGTCTTAGCTGAAGGTGAGGGGAACAAGTTCTTTTTTTTTTTTTTTTATATCTTACTGACTTTATTGTACTTCATTTAACACATATAGTATAAAGGCCCATTTGGAAAGATCTTTCTAAAAAAGGGGTTATCTCATCAGTCAAGCACTTCCTGTGTATAGATTGTAAATAATAAATGTATGCCACATGTATGGCTGGAAGAATGCTGGAAAAACTCTATTGGCATGCCGAGGAAATGCAGCTAAAATACTTCTACCAACCCAGTTCATTCCACCAAGCAAAAATTGGGCAAGCCAAATTCATCAATATTGATTTCAGCTTTCATCAGCAGGGATTTTTTGAGCAATACTCTTTTAGTTACATTTTCCATTTGACATTTCTCATTAGACTCAAAGCTTTCCCTGTGTATAAATCTTCTTATGTAATTCAAAACCAAGCGCATCAAGCAACCTTTCCAACAGAAAGAAACAGTAGACTTGTTTGCTGCACGAAGTAAAATTCTGTATTTATGTAGTCTTCATATGTCCATCCAGAACCCCTGCTTCCTCCTTATCCTGCTTTTGGAAGTAAAGCTTTTTATTTGTTTGTTTGTTTTTTTTTTGAATTTTTATTTTGTCAATATACAATGTGGTTGATTATTATGTCCCATCACTGAAACCTCCCTCCCTCCTCCCTCTCCCCCCTCCCACCCAAGTGTGTCCCCTCCATTTGCTTGTTGTAAGAACTTCAAAAAAAAAAAAATTGTGGTTGAGGAACAAGTTCTTAAAGAGACAAGGTGAGATGCCTTAATTTCCTCTGGGAAAATTACAACACAGCAGTAAAATGAAGCTGAAAATATGTAACCATGCACCTGAAGGGCAGAAATAGAAAAAATTACAAAATAATGTATAATTTTAGATTTGTAAGTACTTAGGCTCCAAAGATTATCATTCAGATTTATGGCTCTATCAGTTTAACTCTGCCCTTACACACTTCAAAATTCTTTTAAAGGTACTAATACTCAGAAAATCAAGGGATCTGAAAGCTAACATTAACATGTTTTTGTTTTTTTTTTAAAGATGACCGGTAAGGGGATCTTAACCCTTGACTTGGTGTTGTCAGCACCACGCTCACCCAGTGAGCAAACCGGCCATCCCTATATGGGATCTGGACCCGTGGCCTTGGTGTTATCAGCACCACACTCTCCCAAGTGAGCCACAGGCCGGCCCTAACATTAACATGTTAAAAATAAAAACAAATGCTGACAGAAGCTGAGAGATTTGGAATCCTCTCATTTCATTAAGACTTCTGCACTGTGTTCTGAATGGTAGGCAATCTAAAAGGGAATCCCCAGTTTCTGTGGTGAGATTTTCATTTCCTCACATGAAGTACTACAAATGGTCTTGTGTATGCCCACACACAGGGGCAGAAAAAGGGATTGGTGGAGAAATCCTTCTGAACATACAGGATGGCAACTTTAAACCTCTCCTCACCCGTCTACCATGACAAAGAGAAAACATTGCTGAAGAACATGACCATGATATCAACTATACCAGGGTCAACAATCAATTAATTGGTTTGGGACTGCAAGCCTATTTTACATATGATTATTCTAACAAAATAAGCTGCAGTTGGTTAAAAAACTGAATTTAAAATATTCTCATATAAAAAGTCTGAGCTAAAAGGGGATTAAATGATTTGTAGCTCAAATTCTTTGTTTGGACAATTAATGTACAAGCATGTGTACACAGACCAGGTGGCGGGAGAGCACAAGATAATACTCAGGTTTTCTAGAGCAACATGTATTCCATTAACACTAAATTTCTTCTCAGTGAGTTTCATCAAGAGCATACTTTGATTTGATAAATCAATTAGTATTTACTTACATTATTTTATAGAGTAGATGACATGATAAATGCTCTTGTAAATTATTTACAAAATAGGACTAGATATAAGTTGGAAAATTGGTCAGAAAATATGACTAGAAATAGAGTTAAATGTGACAACTGGAAAATATAATAGATATTAAAAATCCACAGAGGTGGCCATCTTCAACAGTTAATACAACTTAATCATAAGAAAATAGGGTTTAGAAACAAGAATTGTAATATTATTTGGTAATATTATTCATGGTAGATATATAAATAAACAATCTAAATAGACTCTAGATTCATTTAGTCTAAACTTAGATGCCAAAAGACCTGAGTTTTAAGTTGCCTTATTTATTTAGTCATTTTTTTTGGCAGCTGGCCAGTACAGGGATCGACCCTGGAACTTGGTGTTATCAGCACCACACTCTAACCAACTAAGCTAACTGGCCAGCTCCTATTTAATCTTTTTAAATATAGCTTTATTGAGATATAATTAACATACCATAAAATTCACTCGTTTAACATGTACAATTCAATAATTTTTAGTATATTCAGAGTTGTACAACCATCACCATAAGCAATTTTTAGACATTTTCATCAACCCCTGCTCCCCCCTCACCCCCCAATCCTATACTCATTAGCAGTCACTCCCCATTTTCCCTAACTCCCCTGACCTAGGCAACCACTAATCTACTTTCTGCCTCTACAATATGCCTCTCTTGGACATTACATATAAAAATTCAGTAAGTGTCTTTTGTGACTGGATTCTACTACTTAACAATGTTTTCAAGGTTTATCCATGTTATTATAGCATATATCAGTACTTTATCCCTTTTATGGGTGAATAATATTCCATTGTATGGATATATCACATTTTGTTTATCCATTCATCAGTAGATGGACATTTGAATTATTTCCACTTTTGGGCTATTATGAATAATGCTGCTCTTTACTTTATGTACAAGTTTTTATATGGATGTATATTTTCACTTCTCCTGCATATATACCTAGCAGTAGAATTTCTAGGTCAAATGGTAACTCTACTGTTATACCTTCTGAGGAACTGCCATTCTATTTACCAAAGCAGCTACCATTTTACATTCCTATCAGTGTATGAGGGTTCCAATTTCTCCAGGTCTTCACTAACAGTTATTTCTTTCTGATTATAGCCATTCTAGCAGGTGTAAAGTGGTATCTCATTACAGTTCTGCTTTGCATTTTCCTCATGTCTTTGAGGATCTTTTTATGTGCTTATTGGCTATTTACATAATCTTCTTTGGAGAAATAGCTATTCAGATGCTTTGCCCATTTTTAAATTGAAATATTTGTATATTACTGATTTGTAAGATTTCTTTATATACTTTGGATACAAATCCCTTATCAAATGTATGACTTGCAAATGTTTTCTCCCACTTTGAGTTATCTTTTCACTTTTTTGAGAGTATCCTTTGAAACAAAAGTTTTTTATTTTGATAAAGGTCAATTTATTTTTTTCTTTTGTCACTTGTGCTTTTGGTGTCGTAGTTAAGAAGCTTTTATCTAACCCAAGGTCACGAAGATTTATTCCTATATTTCTTCTAAGAGCTTTATAGTTTTAGCTCTTATATTTAGGTCTTTGATCCATTGAATCTCTTTACTTATTAGTTCTATGTGGTGTGAGAAGGGGTTCAACTTCATTCTTTTACATTTGGATATCCAGCTGCCTCAGCATCCTTTGTTGAAAAGGATCCCCTCACAGAATTGTCTTGGTACAATTGTGAAAAACTGATTAACTGTAAATGTGAGGATTTATTTTTGGACCCTCAATTTTATTCAATTAATCTATATGTGTATTCTTATGCCAGTACCACACCGTCTTGATTACTGTTGCTTTGTAGTAAGTTACGAAATCACGAAGTGTGAATCCTCTTACTCTGTTCTTTTTCAAGATTGTTTTGGTGATTCTGGATCCTTTTTATGTCCATATGAATTTGAGGATCAGCTTCTAAGTCAGTGCAAAAAAATCTACCTGTGATTTTTATTAGAATTGCATTGAATCTATAGATCAATTTGGAGGGTACTGAATTCTTAACAATATTAAGTCTTCTAATCCAGGAATATGAGATGTCTTTCCATTTACTTAGGTCTTCTTTAGTTTTTTTCAATAATGTTTTGGAGTTTTCAGACTATAATGTCTGTGCTTCTTTTGTTAAATTTACTAAGTATTTTATTCCATTTGATACTATTACAAATAAAATTGTTTATTTCATTTTCAGATGATTCACTGCTAGTGCATAAAAAAACAATCCACATTTTGTATATTGATCTTATATGCTGTAAGCTTGCTGAACTCATTTATTAGTTCTAGTAGGTGTTTTTTTAGTGAATTCTTTACAATTTTTTCTATAGAAGATCATGGCATTTGCGAATAGACATAATTTTGTATCTGGATGTCTTTTGTTTTTCTTGCCCAAGTGTCCTGGCTAGAACATCTAAGACAATGTTGAATAGAAATGGCAAAAATGGATATGCCTGTTTTGGTTGTGATCTTAAGGAGAAAGCATTTAGTCTTTCACCATTAAGTATGATGTGAGCTGTGGGTTTTTCCGATACCATATTTATCAGGGCATATATTCCTTGTTTTCTGAGCATTTTCATCATGAGTGGGTGTGTTGGATTTTGTCAAATGAGTTTTTAGCATCTACTGGTATAACTGTGGTTTTGGTCTTTATATGATGCATTCATTACATTAATTGATTTTCAAATGTTAAACTAACCTTGCCTTCTGGGATAAATTCCATTTGGTCACAGTGTATAATCCTTTTTATATGCTGCTAAATTGTTTTTTAGCATTTTGTTGAGGATTTGCATCTATAGTCATAAGATACTGGTCTGTAGTTTCTTTGTGATATCTTTGTCTGATTTTAGCATCAGTAATACTGACCCCAGAGATAATGAGCTAGTAAGTGCTCCTTCCTATTCTATTTTTTAGAAGAGTTTGTGAAAAAGTGGTATTAATACTTCTTTAATGTTTGATAGAATTCACCAATGAAACCATCTGAGCCTGGGTTTTTCTTTGTGGGAAGGTTATTACTAGTTGTATCTCTTTACTTATTACCGGTCTATTCAGATTTTTCCATTTCTTCTTGAGTCAGTTCCAGCAGTTTGTACCCTTTAGAACTTTGTCAATTTCATCTGTTATCAAACTTTTTGGCATCGTATTGATAGAATTCCCCTATAATCCTATTTATGGAAGGTCAGTAGTAATGTCCCCCCTTTCATGTCTGATTTTAGCAATCTCAGTCTTCTCTCACTTTTTTTCCTTCATCAGTGGTAGTAATGTCCCCCCTTTCATGTCTGATTTTAGCAATCTCAGTCTTCTCTCACTTTTTTTCATCAGTTTAACTAAAGATTTGTCAGTTTTGTTATCTTTTCAAAGAACCAACTTATGGTTTCACTGATTTTCTATATTGTTTTTCTATTCTGTTTCTTCTTTCCTCTAAGTACTGCTTTAGCTGCAGCCCATCAGTTTTGGTAAGTTTTTTTTTTGCCTTCATTCATCTCCATATAATTGTTTTTTTCTTTTTTTTTTTTTTGTCTTTTGTCTTTTTCCGTGTCCGGCAACGGATCGCAACCCTGTTGCCGCCGTACCGGACCGGGGACCGGCAACGGGATTGCAACCCTCGGTGTTGCTCCTGCGCCTCGCTCAGCCAGTGAGCGGGAACCGGTCTGTATGTGGGATCCGAACCCTCGGGCGGGAGCGCCGCCGCGCTTCCCAAGCGGCGCACTATCCAGTGCGCCACCGGGCCGGCCCATCTCCAAGTATTTTCTAATTTCTCCTGTGATTCTCCTTTGATCAACTGGTCATTTATGAGTGTGTTAATTTCCACATATTTGTGAATTTTCCCAAATTTCTTTCTATTATTGATTTCTAATTTCATTCCACTGTGGTTACAGAACATACTTTGTATGATTTCAACCCTTTTAAATTAGTTGAGGCTTGTTTTATGGCCAAGCATAAGTTCTACCCTGGAGAATGTTCCATGTGCAATTGAGAAGAATACACATTCTCCTACAAGTGGGTAGGATGTTCTGCAGATGTCTCTTAGATCTTTTTATTTATACTGTTCATGTCTTTCATTTATTTGTGATCTTCTTCCTACTTGTTCGATTCCATTATTGCAGGCTAAGTATTGAAGTCTCCACCTATTACTATTGAATTAACTTTTTTCCTCTTCAATTCAATCCGTTCTTTTAGGCTCTGTTTTTATATGCATATAATATAACTGTTTTATCTTTTTAACGGATTGACCCTTTAATCACTATCAAATGTCTCCTTTTGTATATAGAAATACCAATTAAGAAAAAATAGTATTAGAATATAATAGAACAAAATTTACATTAAGATAGGTAAGAACTTGGTTCACAAAAGACTGAGGAAATTGTACTTTCACCATGATTTAGAACTCTTGAGGTCTTCACTACAATTAAGGAAGGTGTTTGTCCTTATTGAGGACCCCAACATTTCTGTGATAACCTTAAAATTACTTTGTCTTGCTTCTCATTTTAGAAGCTCTGGAAGTTTTGTTCTTGTCCTAGCCTTCGCCCCAGCCCCCCATCCTATTCCAGGAATATTTACTAGTAGGTTGGTAAGCTAGTTCTAAACTTTGAAAAACTTTATCATGCTCACTATCACAATATATGTGATCTAGACTTAATCTTTAAAGATGGCCCTAATGATGAGAATCAGTATAATGACCACTCCCAGAAACAGAGTATCATTTCTCTTTTTTCCATGCTTGTTGGATCCAACACTAAGACCATATCTGCATTTGACAGATGACTGAAATACCCTAATCTAAATTCACTATCAAGTAGTCCCAGACTTAAGACTACATGTTCTGCTCACTTTATTAGATTATATAAAATACTTCTGACTAACTTATTTCTAGAGGTTAACCATAGAAAAACACTTTCCATCTATGGTGGTTGACAAGAGATAATTCTTGTCAACACTAAGAATTATTTCAAACAGTGAACTCCACAAGTGTACTTAAAACATGACTCATGATTTTTAAAATTCTGCAGACTTCTTGTAGAGTATTTCTCTAAATGACTTTAATTACCCTATCTTCTATTGCTCGGTTTCAAATTTCCCTTTTTTGAAGAATTAGGAGGTGAGAAGGAGGGTACAGAAACTACATACAATTAGGGGATTTATTTTTAAAACTAATTTTTATGTTTCAGTCAAAGTAATATTGCTCTTAGTTTGAAAGTCAAATAGAACTAAAGACTTAAAGTGAAATAGAGGGACAGCCTACCTCACTTCTTCTCATCCTTCAGATTACTTTAAACTCTTATAGATGTTTCTTCTGGCAATTACCAAACCCTGTATTTCTTAAATACTATATAAATATATATATATATACACACACTAATATTTCAATTTTACATTATCTATGGATTTCGTATTACAGTAAGTGAAGATTCAGTTCTGTAAGCATCACTCCTTTACTACTATGCTTTTGATAGGGCTTTAATGCTACTTTTGGTTAAAATGATATCTATGGTTGGCATAATTATGACCATATAAACACTGATGACTGTCTTTTTGGTCTTCCTGGAGTTTATAAACTGCTTAGGTAAAAAACAGTTGTTGGGTTTTCCTTTTTTGTTATTTTTTTAAATTTATTTTTTAATTTTTTGCTCAAATCATGATAATTAGTATATTCAATATTATACAATGTTATTGTTTTTTGTGACCCTTTCAATTGCTAGGTTTTCTGTGTATCACTAATTTTTCTCAAACAAGAGAATATAGTGGTTCCCACAGTGTGGTCTCCAGACAAACAGCATCAGCATCATCTGAGAACTTGTTAGAAATGCAAATTCTCAGGCCCCACCCCAGACCTATTGAGTCAGAAACTCTGAGAATGGGGTTCAAAACTCTGTATTTTAACAAGCCCTACAGGTGATTCCGACACATGTTAAAGTCTGAGTACACTCTAATAAAACTGTGCCCCCCTCCCCCACCAGCCCTAGACAATAGTGTCTTTTATGTGGTCCAACATACTTATTAATCTATCAATTCTCTTTCTTTTTCCAGGGGTCTTCCCTCATTGTGTCCTCTATTGTTTATTTCAATATGGATTGGCTGATCTCTAGATCTGCTACACAGTTACAAAGGTATGTGTCCTGGGATTTCTATCTGCTATGATCCCAAGGACTCCCTCCTTTTCTTTGTTCCCGTGCTGAAGACCCTATTTCCCTGATCTTATGATTTCCTCTTTCTTGGTTTATGGCTCATTTGGTGGAATAGTAGTTTCCTGCTAAAGGTGCAGGGAAAATCAATTTTTGAGACTTTGGAATATCTCAAAATATCTTTATTTCATTGTCATATTTTATTAAAAGATTGGCTGGGTATAGAACCTAAGGCTCAAAGTAATTTTCACAAGGAATCACGAAGAGCATTGTTTCACTGTCTTATAATGTATAACCTCTTGTGAAGGCAAATGTCATTCTAATTCTTAATTTTTGGTATATAACTTCACTTACTCTCCAACCCCCATCCTCTTAAGGATGATTTCATCTCTTGTCAGGATGACGATGTACACCTTGGTGAGGATTTTATTTTGTTCCCCCATCTCCATTTGGTATGTTTGGTATTCAGTGATCCCTTTTCAATCAAGAGACTTGAAACCCTCTCTATGAAAATTTTTTATATTCGTTCTTTGATAATTCTCCCTCTCTGTTGTTCTGTTTCCTCTTTCTGGAACTCATATTAGTCAATGTTCAGTCTCCTGGGTTGGTGCTCAAATTTTCTCTTCTCTTTTTCAATTCTTTATCTTTTTCTTCTATTTTGTAAGAATTTTCCTCAACTTTACAGACCAACCCTTCCAAAAAGTACTTTTTAAAAAATTCTTACCTTTGTAATTGTTAATTTCCAAGAGTCCTTTCATATCAGAGATAAAATTATTTTTCTTATTAAGGACATTAAGTATAGTTTTCTTTTGCTTCCTGTGTTGTCTGAGTTTTTATAATTTGCATGTTTTGGTCTCTGTTTTTCATCTTGGAGGCTTTTCTCAAATGTGTGGAGATCTTGCTATCTGTTCATATTTAAGAGTTAGGTATTGGGAGCTCTGTATGCACAAGCAAGGTTTTTCCACTAGTGGACTTAATTGAAGGGTGATGCAGTAGTAAAACAGCTTTTTTATGGTGGACTTCCCAAAATCTAAAAGTTCCTTTCTCCATCACCAGTTTCTCCAGAGTTCCCTTCTGATTCTGTGTCAGAAAATAAATGTCCAGTGATAGGTTTTCTGCAAACAGGGTGAGAGAAGGGGGCTGGGGATTGCATCTGTCAGTGTACAGACTTTCATTTAGTCCCTGGTTACCAGAGTTCTTGGAGATAAGCAGAACAATGAGGTGATCAGATCTTAATAATCAGTATTTACATTTCTACTTTATCACTTTATTTTTTTAATTGAAACATAATTGATTATACATGTTTATAGGGTACAGAGTTGACTATCAGTATTTGAGACAATATGTGATGATCAAATCAGTATTGTTAGCATGCTCATCATTGCAAATTGTAATTATTTGTGTTCATTACTGAATTTCTTCCTAACTTTCCTCCCCCTCCCCCTTTCCCACTTCTAGTAACCATAGATCTATTCTCTCCTTCTATGATAATCACTTTATTGCCAGGACAATACTCCTATCTTTTGCTGAATCTGTGTTCTAGATTCAGGAATACCTGTATATTCAACTGAGTCAACTCTCCAGTGCAATTTCCACAGAAAATGAGCTTCCATTCTCTTTTGGGGAATGTAGGTGGGGTAGCTGAGTGCATGTGAGATGAAGGATCAGGAGACTGGAAGTTTTATAACTTCTTCCAATAATTTTTCCCACATCCGAACAAAGTATTTTTTTCTCTTAAAGCAAACTATTTATTGTGAAATTAAAATGTAACAAAGAATTTCTCAAAATAATTCTCTAATTCCATAAAGATATATAAATCTGGATGATTCAATAGGTTTCAACATTTCAGTCCCAAGTTAAAAGCTACAATTTTAAGTAGTATTTTGCAAGACTGGGAAGAGCGTACGTTATAAAAAAGGAGAGAATCATGATGAAATAAGTTACAGGGAGAGAAAAGAAGGAAGAGCTGGGAGGCACTAAGAAGCATTAGATTTTAGTATCAATAATGGAATATTCCAATATGATCTCTGAAAGAGAAAATTATTTCCCTGCATACAAATGTTTGAAGAAATGATCTGAAAATGTGCCACAGCCACAGGATTTACTTCACATTGTTTTATAACTTTAGCAAAAATAAGCACAACTAGATTAACTTATTTTTTTCACAAAGGCTTTTTTTGGTAACTTAAAAAATTTTCTTAGGAATATGTTAAAAGAATAACATTCACTATCAACCACAGTAATGAACAACTCAGAATTCCTTCTAATGAGTTAGTCATTATAAATGGAGCAACAATTAATAAACCACTATATGAAACAAACCACCCTGCTCCTGGGTCTATAAACAATTATGCTGTGAAATGTTCAAGTCATGTTCAAGCATTAATAGTTCAAGTCATGTTCCATGTTTCTCCCCTAAGTAAAAAACTTTTTCAGTACTAGAAACAAATTTTGTCAAATACTGCTTAAATGAAGGGGCCAATGTTTAGAAGGAGACTTTGTTAGACAGTAAGTTGCCATTATTGCACAACATCAGAATGTGATTTTTACCCACATGTCTTTTCTTAGAAGATTCCAGCAGTTCAACTGCCTTTTTTTAAATTAACTTTTTTTTATTGTATATGTTTAAGGGATACAGTTTGTTGTTTTGATACATGCATATTTTATATAATTATCCAATCAATATAATTAGCATATCTATCACCTAAACATTTATCATTCTACTACTTTTTAAAAATTACTCAATTAGGTAACTATTCTTTGTTATATAGTAAGTTATTATATAACTTCAGAAAGCATATTTTATCTAGCTGAGGGAAAAAATGTATTACTTACACTTTTCTTTATTGCCATTGGTATTATGCAAGAAGTCTCCATCAGAACGTGTTGTAGGAAAGTCATCTTCATCATCTTCCACCACTAAATAAAATACACATAAGGATAGTAGGATGAAAATAAATAGAACTTAAATCAGTTTATTTGTATATTCAACTGAGTCAATATACTCTTCATTCTGTGAGTACAAGATCTTATTCATCTTTGTATTTTCATTGGCTATCAAGGTATGCTCAATAAATATGCTGTGAAATGTCTTTAAATATATTAATTTAAAACTATATCCATTCTCACTTGAGTAAGGAAAGCCTCAAGTTATAAATTAGTTTACCCTTTAGTCTTCCTATCTCTTCCTACCTCTCTTGGGGCCATTTCATAACTCTACAAGAGGCCTAGAAGGGCTGAGCGGGACTGTAAAATGATACCTAACATGCAGTGGATACTTTAGCTTGCCTCTGGGAGTTCTTAAATCTACTATTTTGGATATGCAGGGAAAATATAATGATTTGCAGATATGATATCAATTTTTATTCATCCCAATGTACTTCTATGCACGGACACCCCTTTTAACTTCTCTTATTCCAGAAGAAAACAGAATCCCTTGTGTTTTCCTTTTGTATACCATTCCTCTAAGTACTATCTCATTTTCTACTGCTAACATACTGTAGTCCTCTGTACTATGTATTCCACTCATAATGCAAACTCAGCCCCCCAAACTTTTCTGCTGATTTTATCAAGCTTTTTATGGCTTATTTAGTTTACTATCTTTTGAGCAACTCCTTTTCTACAGAAGTCACCTACATTCTAATGTCTTGCTTATTGCCTGTATCTCTTTACATCAGGAATACTTTGGTTCCACAATGAACATCTTATCCACTTTAGCTCTCTCTCCTGTGGATGCAGAGCCCAATTTGATACCTTCTTCTCTTCCTTGACCAAATGGTAGAAATCACCATGGAAAATACCTGACTCTGTACTGCCATTTTCTAATTACTGGACTCTTTCATTTTTTCATCACTTGTAAATTTTGCTACTCATTTGTATCAATAACCTGTTATTATTTACTAATACATTGTATTCTTTTCTACCTGGCTGAATGACATCAATATCCAATTGACATTTTTCTTTTCCACTTCCATCATTCTTACAGACTTAAATATACATACCAAAGCCTCTGCAGACACCTTAGTCCTAAGATTAACCACTTTGCCAGATTCTATGGATCTTCATTTCCTTATCAATCATTTACAAATATGATTGATTCTAAGAAATCCATTAACACAGTGCACTGCTCCGTTTTAAAATCAGTACTCATCATCAGACAAGATCCTGATCTTGACTCAATACTACTTGATTTACCTGCTCTTAAATATTACTGAATGGCTTGTACTTCACTCACCTCATTAAGTATCTACTTTGTGTTACAAAAGATTCACTTTGTTATCCTTAATGGTTAGCTCCTCCTATGTTTTCTTCATCATCCATGATATATATTCTCAATTTTGTAATCTCCAAGCAAGCCTACAAATGACACATTACTGGATCACCCATGTATGCTTGTCCCTGTACCTTCAACTTCAGAATTGCTAAATAAAGCTCTATAAATAAAAAGACCAATCCCACATAAAAAAAAAAAAAAAAAGTTTCTTGCTCATTTCTCTCTTAGGCTGGTTAACACAGAATATTAATTTAAAAAAATTACCACTAAAAAGGAATATTACTCTTCCTTGCAATATTACTCTTCATGGAAGGCATCAATGCATAATAAAACCAATCCGGAAGAGTTATTAGGTTGTAGGTTGGTTTTGAACAAGTATATTTGTTACCACAGAATTTAAATCTTCTGCCTTTTCTTTACCTTTATTTTCCCTGCATCTTTTGCTTTGGGATATAAACCATGCTTACTATATCAATTGAAGTTACAACGCAACTATCCCTAAATTAGTTCTCTGGCATAATGACACAAATACGACCTTCAAGTACCTTTTAAGATCCTTACCTCACTTCCCAGGGTCTTTTCGAATTTCCCCACTTTTTTTTTTTTTTTTGCATCTTATCAATAAAAAATTAATGCAGCTTACTACCCAGCCCTCACTTCTACCTTTATGCACATTTTCCTACAGCAACATATATTTCATTATGTTTGTTCCAGATTTTATGAGGGACTTCAAAAAGTTTGTGGAAAAATAGAATTAAAAGATAAAACAAATCTTTCCATGAACTTTTTAACTCTCAGATCTATTCTAACAATATGCTTCCACTGAAATTCCTATTTGCCAACTTGGAACATTCTTGATGAATCTCCCATCTTTTTAATCATGTCTCTATTTTATATTTGTTTTAAAAATCAGATTTCCTTTTGTTCTTTAGCTATGGGAGTCCTTTCAAGTCTCCTTCCTCAGATATTTGTTCTTTCACTCCAGGGGAATTTATCTACTGCTATGACTTCAACTATTTTTTTTATACTAATGACTTCTTACATTAGCACCAGCCTCATAACTCTGCTAGAATTCCTCCAAAGAAATGTCTACTACTAAAACTCAAAATATCTAAAAGTAGCTCCATAAACAGACCAGCTGTGCAAACACTGCTACTTAGCTTCTTTCTATGCAGTTCTCTCCTGCAAAAAGGGTTTAATACTAATATCTACATAATAAGCCTATTATAAAATTGTATCAGATAATTAATGTATTTAACATAGCACACAGTAAATTTTTATACTATAAAACAGTATAAAAATTAATCATGGTGACTTTCCTTTATTGTGTTTCCTCTCTATTCTTCATGCTTGATCCAGAGGCTCATTTACTGATGCATAGATTACTACAACGGTTTATTACATGATTTTCTTCTATCTTAAATATCTCACCATTCCAATCCATGTTACAATCATCTACAATGATTCATCTCTTAAAAATATTAATTTCAACTTGTGTCCTTGCCTAATCAGTAACTAACTTGCCAAATTACCAATGTAAAAGTTAAATCAATTTTTAGATTAAATCCCAACTGCTCTTATATTCAATATTCTCCACCTAATAGCCTACTAGCACCAAACATGGATTTTCAACTTTTTTTTTTTAAGCCCAATATTCAATATATAAAACTGATGAAAACAAGAGCTATCCTAGCTAAAAGAGGGGCCTTTGCCCCTTTCCTTCCTGACAAATAACTCCTTTTGCACACTTGAGGCACCTTTAAGGAACTCTCAGGGATATTGGACATGGTTTGAAACCACCATCCTAATACAAATCCTCCATCCCAATCACATTGGCCTCCCTTACCATAATTCAAATATATTTTGTTAAATCTCATCTTTGGATCTTGTGCATTCCTGCTTCCCCTACCCCTGCAATAACCCAAATTAACCACATGAATAATAGTAGCTATTATTTATTGAGTTTTTGTTGTTAAACACAGTGTTAACATACATGTCCTCATTTAATTCTCACAACCACAGGTGCTGGATATAATATCCATTTTACAGTTGAGGAAACAGATGTTGAGAAATGTTAAGTAATATACTTCAAGTCATTAAATTAATAATGAATAGAAGAGTAAGATTAGAAGAACCTTTACTTTTAATGTGGTATATATATATATCTTGTTTTTAAAATCAAACGATATATTTAGGTAAGAAGTAATGTCCTCTGCTTCTGTAATCCCCAGAGTATCTAGATCTAAAAGGTTAATTAAAGCTTACTGAAGTGTGTATGGGAGTGACAGTGGTGGGAGGTCAGGTAAGACTGACTTACTAGCAATTCTGATAAAACACTTTATATGAAAACTCTGAACACCTAAAACAAATAAAAGAAGAAGTTGGGATTATTATTTCAATGACCCACAAAATGATGAACAATGATTCTTAAAATTCTTTTAGTCATAGACTTAGTTTTGGTAGACTTAGATCAGCAACTCTGATCTACCAAAGTAGGAAACTAGGGCTCATGCTCTTGACCTTTACCCAGCATGTATTCTTAAAAACATCAGGATTTCTTAAACAGCATTTATAGGGAAATCAGTTGTTAGGAACTAAATTGTGTCTGCTCCCCTAAATCCTATGTTGAAGTCCTAACACCCAGTACCTCAGAATGTGACTGTATTTGGAGACAGGGTATGTAAAAAGATAAGTTAAAATGAGGTCATTACGGTGAGCCCTAATCCAATATGACTGGTATCCACTAAAAAAAGGAAATTTGGATACAAAGATTCACAGAGGGAAGATGATGTGAAGACACAGGGAGAAGACAGCCATCTGTATGCCAAGAAGAGAGGCCTGGAACAGATCTCTCTCCCAAGGCCTTCAGAAGAAATGAACCCTGCTGGCACCTTAATCTTAGAACTGTGAGAAAATAAATTCATTGTTTAAGCCACCCAGTCTGTGGTATTTTGTTATGGCAGCCCTAGCCAACTAATACATTAGTCTACACTATTGCCGTTTATTCAAACATAACAGAAAGGACTCAGAGTAATTGCTAAAATTATTTTTCAAATCTTCTACACAACCTGGTTATCACTTTATCACAACTTCTACCTCTTCCATCATCACTTTTATCCTTCAAACACTATTGGTGTGGATCATTTAAAGATAAACAATGAATCCAATTCTGCATGTATCCCATTTTTGTTTAAAGGGCTATTTATAAGCAAAAAAAAAAAAAAAAAAAAAAAAAAAAAAAAAAAAAAAAAAA
>NW_007728760.1:138922-172556 GCF_000696425.1 Galeopterus variegatus | reverse complement strand
TTTTTTTTTAAAGGGCTTTTTTAAAAAAAAAAAAAAAAAAAAAAAAAAAAAGTAATGTGCAATGTTTGACAAAAAGGTATACTTTTTAAAAAAATAAATGGGAAATAGAAGTCTGACTGCCTTTACTTTTAGAGAAAAATAATCAAATGTTAGAGAACCAAAAACTTAAAGTGTACTACATATAAAGAACTTCAAGACTACTTAATTTAGGTAAAATTAAGTACTTAAGAAGAATATGAATTTGTGCTTCTGGTCAAGATGGAATAACAAGAATGGAATAATTAACCCTCTAGCATGAAACTAAAAAAATGAACAAATACATGAAATAATGATTTTCCAGACGCTGGGTATCAGGCAACAAAGGACAATGAGCCCTGAGAGTCAGGAAACAAATGAGGTTAGCTCTTTGACTGCTCCACCGGGCTGCCTTGGGAGTTTCCAAGCTGTACGGTAAGGAGTGAAAACCCAGGAAGTGCCTGGTAGAATCTCTGAGATGAGGAGAAGAAACACAGAGTCCAAAGACGAAAAAGGCAACTAGAGTTCACAGGCAAAATACTGAAGAGGAGAGAGTTCTACAGAGAGACAATGCTGGAGATTGGCAGAAGGTTCCCCTTGATATTCAGCTGAGTACTGATAGCACAGGCAGGTAAAGGAATTACAGACGTCAGGGAAAGAACCTTCCAAAAGGATTCTAGGGAACAGTATCCAAAGCTTACACAGGGGCAGGAAAAAGTAGCTGTTCCCACAATGCAGACCAGAAAACCTCAGAATTCACAAGGAATTGGTTGGAGAACTCAGAGGAGTCTTGCCTCAGCAGTGGGGAGAGATCAAAATACATTATTAGAAGGTTCTGATACTGTACATGAAATGATATATTATTACTAGACTGTAAACTGATAAATTAAATACACAAACTGTAAATCTAAAAGTAGCCATGGAAATAACAAAACAAAGAGTTAGAGCTACGAAGTCAATAAAAGAGATAAATCGAAATTATAAAAAAGCATGTAATCCAAAAGAAGGAAATGAAGAACAGGGAAGACAAAAAGAATTTGAACTCAGATCAAACCCATCTAATAAGACCAAGAAATGAAATCATGCCAAGCAATCTAGTTAATACTGGGAATGACCTTAATACCATTTAATAATACTGCTAACATAGTTCATTATTGCCTTTACAGTAAACTAAGACAATAATTGAAGAACAGATACTGAAGTCAGCAGTATTTGCAGTACTAACAAAGGAAAAGTAACTTTAAACTTTACATTAAAAGTTAATTGAAGATCATATCTTCTTTCTTTTAAATAAAAATTCACTAGAAATCATTTTTAAATGTATATATAGCTCCATTATTGATTTCTTCTATGAGAAAAAGGGCAAAGGGAGGGAGGGAACTACGACTGAAAAAGGGAAGGATAAAGAGAAAAAAAGGAGATGAAGAGAAAAAGGGACAAGAGGGAGAAAGAAGGAGAGGGAGAAAGAGATCAACTGATTGATTCCAGATGTTTGTGTCCTCTAAGGTTGATCATGGGGTAAATTTATTAGACATAACAATGTGAAATACTCCATATTAACAAGATAACAGACGCCTTTAAAAATGGAATAAAGAGCATCATTTAAAAGTCTTCAATGGCATCTGGTATGGATGATCAGAAATGAATTAGTATGTGTTATTCAAATACCTAAGTCACATGGACACTGAAATCTGTTACATTGGGAGTTTGCAGCAGAAGTGACTATAATTACCCTTATCACTTAAAGACATTACCCTTTAAGATCAAGAGGCTTTAAATCCATTCATTCTCAAAGTAAAAATAGTGGTAATAGCCTAATTAACCTTTATCCCTTTGAAGTTCATCCTTGGAGACAGCATCAGCACAGGCATCAAAGTATTTCTGTAGAGTATCAACTTGTCTACATAGAATGTCTCTAAAGGTTTCCATTTCAGCCAATTTCTCACGTAAACTGTGGCCTTTCTGCAAAACACAAAAAGGGAGGATGTAATTCAAGTGAAACAAAACTAGACTTTTGATCTTATGCTATTCCATCATCTTTTAAGTTCTGCAATTTATCACTGAGCGCATGGGATAAGAAGAGCTGTCTAGTTCAATGTAATACTCCTAGGAATAGGCTTGAAAATGAGTAATCTAGTGTCTTGACAGTGATAACCCTGTAGGAAGTGAAAAAGAAATAATGCCTGACAATTTGCTAATATAACATTTAATATTTTCAGATTAGACATTGTGAGGGAAAATTGTAAGACTTTGAAATGGTTAAAAATATTACTGGGTGTCCTTTCAAAGCAGTGAGTATCGTCTATGGGACCTTCTGGGGAGGGTGTTACCTGACCAGATAGAAGTTTTTGCCTTTCCTTATATTCGAGCTATTTTACAACTCTTTTAGTAGAAAATGGAGTAATACAAATGAGTCTTTTTCATAAAGATGTAAATGAACTTTGCAGAGGCATTGATTATTAATTTGTGGATACTGACTAGTTTTGCATATATTAGCAAATTCATTTCAGTATTCTTCAGATTCTCCATTAAACCAACTTTTAAGTTTATATCTTACCTCATTAATAAATGAATGAAATAGAATCTTTAACATGTGTTCATTTTATATTTGTATGAGCCATAATTTTAGCCCTTAAAAAGTTATTCTATAACAATCTCAAATAAGTTACACTGTAGAAAAGTTCAAAAAACTATCAAATAAGTTTTGATCACAACATCTAACAGTAAACTCAATTTATATTGCCTTAATGAAAAGCATTATAATCACAAACCTTGAATGAAGAGGTGGATGTTGCAGAATAGCCACTTGCTCCAGACACCAGTGACACCATTGAGCCATGCCGACGCAAGCTGGATTCAGATCCATATCCAGATTCAGTCTAAAAAGAAAATAAACAACATGAAAAATAATTTAAATAAAAAACACGAGAAAACAAAAGATTCCCTATGAATTAACAAAGTTATTATAACAATAATTAGTAGTATGAGTTCATACAAGAAATATAGTTAATCCACTGGCATGAGCAATGCCTTTCAATTACTAATTGCCATTTAATACAGAAATTTATTTAATACCTACTACATGCTGGGCTAGTGGGCTAAAAGAGTTTTTAACTATAGGAAAACTACTGAAAGTAGTTAAATTCATAGCAACACAAAGTAGAATAGTGGTTTCCAGGTGTTGGAGGAGGAAGAATGAGGAGTTAGTATTTAATGGGTACAGAGTTTCAGCTAGGGAAGATGAAAAAGTTCTGGTGATGGATGGTGGTAATGGCTAAACAACAGTGTGAATGTACTTAATGCCAAAGAACTGTACACTTAAAAATGATAAAAATGGTAAACTTTATGTTATGTATATTTTACCACATTTTTGAAAAAATGGACAGGACAAGGCCAAAAAAAATAATAATACAAAAACTTTCAGTATTATTTCTTCATAGATAAATCACTTATCCTGACACAGCTCAAATATTATTGCCTCAATGAAACTTTTCCAACTATACAGGCAGTTTGTGCATATATTTGCGACCATTCTTAACACATCGTAATTACAGCTTTTACCACTCAAATATAATACTTTACATTTTGTAATTACTATTGAACCTGGATCTTTCTGGAAGCAGATTGTAACTTTTTCATTTTTGCAGCTACCTTGACAGTTCATGGCACAAAGAAAGTTCCCAGTTTTGCCAGTCTGTTAAGTCATCAAGTTGTGAAAGACAGTTGACCTATTGGATGTTGGGGTATAGTTAGTCTCAACACTGTGATAATACCAGGGCTCTTCAAAAAGTTAAAGGAAGGATTCATATTACCTTTTAGTACCATTTTTCCATGAGCTTTTTGAACTACCCTACTACTTTTATCTCATATTGATGGGACTGGTACTCTTCAGAACATCAATTTTAAATTACACCCTCCCTAATACAAATGCAATACTAATAATACAAAATAATTGGATATCTGAAAAAAGTAACTTCCCAGTACCTGAAACAAAGTATTTTGGATCTCTGATTATGTTGTACTGTACTTTTTAAAAGAACAGTGAATCAATACGCTTCTGTGAAAAAATCAGGCATCTGTATTACATCATCTAATGGTATCATATCACGTCTATTATGGTTTTAGGTAGGTATTTATACTTAACAGCTTTCCTTCATTTGAATGGGGGAAACCCTAGCTTCTCAAACATTAAATTTCTTTAATACTTAGACATCAGTACTAAAAACAAAGGAACAAAAAGCTATATTGTGCATACTTTTAATGAGTCACTAAACTTAAGAGGTAAAATATAATTCCTTTGGTACCAAACTGTAGCAACAATTAGAAATTATTTTAGGTTACTTGATTTTCAAAATTAATATTAGGAAACATTAAAATTACATACAATGTATTATAGAAAATATTTCCATTGACATTTTATATTCAGGAGTGCTCCAACTCCTAAAAATCTATTACTTTTCCTATATAGCTGTTGGTTTACCTATGACATAATTCTAATTGGAAAATATTCTTTTAGGTATAAAAACACTTAGCTTTTATACTGATTTAACTAGTAAATACAATTTTTATGTTCTCGTTTTGATATAAATGATATTAACACTAGTTTAAAACTCTTTTCTAGTTCAGTATCACTTCATTTATCTTCAGTTTAATATTCCAGGAACTCAGAGCTTCTGGAATAGTACCAAATCAAAAGAACAAGCTAGGATTTTTATAAAAAGTTAGACAGGAAATTTAAAAAGAAGAGAGGAGGGGCTGGCCAGTTAGCAAAGTTGGTTAGAATGCAGTGTTATAATACCAGCGTCAAAGTTTCTGATCCCCATACCAGCAAGCTGCCAAAAAAACAAACAAACAAACAAAAAACCCCAAAAAACTACAAGAGGCAAAGATTATGATCAAAACCAAGAAGAAAAGGAAAAGACCTCTGATTGACTGAGGTTAGATTTAAAAACCAAATAACTAAATTCATTAACCTTAAGTTCATTTTAGGTTGCAAAGGACCTAATCCTATCTAAACCTAAAGAACTAAGGCAACATTCCAAAAATCTTCCTTTGTGTTCTATTATCTCTTCAATATGGAATTGTTACCTGGTGCAGAACCAGGTTCTTAGTCCATGAAAGAATAATATTTCACGGGACTGGCAAAAGGAAAGGAAGAGAGGTACAGAGAAATGGAACATAATAGGGCTTTACTACCAAGAGAAGGGACGTGCCAAAGTGCACAGGCATCTCTGCCAGAGAAAGATGCGGGCGCCCTCGACCTTCTCCTTCCTCCTGTCCCAGGTGCCAGCTCCTAATGGCCCACCTCTGCTCCTTCTCCTGTCCTGCCTAGTGCACAGGCTCTGGCAGATCTCCAGGGGATCTATGGCCCCTTCTGCATCCCAGAAAGATTTATGGGAGCAAACTCTATCATGGAAGAATTGAGGCATCGCAAAATAGGGATATGCTCCAGGGAGGCTGTTCATAAATATCAGACCAGATCGGCCAGATAAAGAAAAAAGGTAAGCTTGTTTCAATCTTTGACAATCATACCAAAAGGGAATTCTAATTAAAGCAAACATATAGGTCACAAAAAACATGACTTATCTAATGCCGAGACTTACTGAAAAGGTATTATGCTAAGTGCTTTAACAAAATGGCTCAGTTTCTTCTTTCTCTCTTTTTTGACAAAAATGCTAACTTTGTAAGTGTAGCATTTCTACATTTTAATTGTACTGGTTTGATAAAGTTTTTCATTAGATTTAAATAAAGAGGACTGCAATTAAAAATAGGAAGAATCTCTGTGTTGTAGACAAAAAATATAATTTCGGAAGTTACTTAGCTCAGACACCTGTGTGTGATCAATTTCTAAACAGAAATTATTATGAATTGCCCGTTCAAATGTAATACCATCCCTACAATTTACAATCCAAATTCTATAATATTAACAAACCAGATTTGGACATTTATATGAAAAATATTCAAAACCCAACAATTTGAAATTTACATCCAAATAAATCTACCCTCTTCATTTACTTACATACACTCACTCATATCACTGAGTTTTAAACAGAACAAGTCAAAACCTGATTCTTTTTTAAGATCTTGAAACAAAATATAAACATTAAAAGCTTTACTACAGGTTTCATCACTATTTCCTCCATTTCCACTATTTCAAAACAGGTAGTATCATCTTACAAGAAAGATATGATAAAAAAGACTCCATTACAGCAACATTGATGCAGCATATTTTAAGTAACAGATAATAAATGAATGTGGAGGCTGATGGTATAGTGCAATCATAAAGCTTCACTTGAATAAATTCCATTATAAATTATAGAAATCATTCCAAGGAAAAAGAAAACATAGTATATTCATGAATCCCAATTCCATTGTTATTCATTTAAGTAATATTCATCACTCTACATCAGTAACTGCAATAACTATACATATAAATAATTTGAGTTTTTAACAAATACACATACAAACAAATGAATCTTCATTGTTTAAAAATTAATCATTCTGAAAATGGTTATAATTGTGCTAGTGATGCTGCCATTGCATAAAATTTCTGATAGTTCTATCATCACAACATTTAGAGTAATTTTGTGACACAAAATGGAAATATCTCAAATCATTTTTGGTAGTTGCAGAATAAAAATTAAAGAACAGTCTCATTACTTTAAAGGAATAGCTTAAATTGTTTGCTCCTCTTCTTCACTTGACACAGCTCTAAATTAGATTCAAATTTATCTCAAAAATCAGATCTATCATCAAAGGTATCAATATTAAAAAAAACCATGTCATAGGGACCAAATATTATTCTAAAAGCTAAGTTATCAAACTATTCTGAAAAGTGGCAATGCTGCTGACACATCTATCTTAGCTTCCCAAGTTGTCCACTTTGAAAGCAGCTATACCCATTTTGAATTTATCAGATCTGCTTTCTTTTTTTTTTTTGTCTTTTTCATGACCGGTAAGGGAATCGCAACCCTTGGCTTGGTGTCACCCACACCATGCTCAGTCAGTGAGCGCACCGGCCATTCCTATATAGGGTCCGAACCCGCGGCGGGAGCGTCGCTGCACTCCCAGCGCCGCACTCTCCCGAGTGCGCCACGGGGCCGGGCCTATCAGATCTGCTTTCTGAGGGTGGAGTGGGATGAGGGAAATAAGGATGGAAATGAGAAGAAATTACTTTATAGTCACAACTGATACACTGTTAAATATTTTTAAAAACTGTAACATGCTTTCAAAATGTCTCCTATGATTTTGAGGATAATACTTTAAAGGCAAGCTACCTTTTTTCTTGATCCCACTCATTCTTCCATAAAAAAAAGAAATTAAACTCATTTACATCCTCTAATCACCAATACAGTATTTTGAAAACACCAAATTCTGCCTAAAATTAATAACTTGAAATTCAAGTACAGTTACTATGGGCATATTCTCCCCTTCCAACATATCTATTTTCAGATTGTTAAAAATTGCCACATACAAACTGCTTTGCAAAAAAATTCTTCTTTCCCAAATTTAAGCAGTATTCCTGAACGTATGTTTTGTATGAATATAAAATGCCATTTTGGTTCAATGAAACACTTACTGAACATGTCTCACATAGAACAAGGTTTACTTCTGATTACCACAGTAATAAGACCACACTTTTGTGATATTAAAATACTCCTTTTTACTTAAAAAAAAAAAAAAAAAAGGCAAACTTTTGGTCACTAGAGGGGGTTAGTAACATTTTTCAAATAGCAGCATACTTGGAAAGCTGATACAAAGGTTACTATAGGCCAAAGTACAAGAGTAACCTTTAGACTAATTCCTTTACATACACTTTACCCTCCGTACTTTGACTTTTTAAGAACATTTAAAAGCATTACAAATTAATCATATAGTTCAAAGTCATGAATTTAAAAAACACTAGAAATGCCTAAAAACTGATATGAAAACTCCCGTAAAGTCAACTAAATTTGATAGCTTTGTTTGATAATGTGAGAGATACACCTATATATTATCATTCTGCACAGTCTGTTCATTAGTCCGTCTATATTCCAAAAGAAGTAGTAAAAAAAACAGCAAAAAGGTTGTTTTTAATAGCACCTTTTGAAAAGCTTATTCTTTTTCCTACTAACTCCAACAAGGAGCACAGCAAAGAAACTGAGTCAGAAATGAGGCAACTTCCTCGTGATGTCAAAAACTACCTAGTTATGAGTGGCACAGTTCCTCTCCCTCACTTCCCCCTCCCCAAACTACACTGTCTCTCTACATTTTAATTATGGAAAGAGAGAAAATACAAATAAGAAAAAATATTAACATAAGAACAATAAAACATTTTCCTGAAACTGAAATTCTGCAACCCATAATAAAATCAAATAAGCTTACTGTGTTGTGATTATCCATACATCTATCTTTGATATTATTACTTTGTAGCAAACCATGTGAGAAGCAAGACACTACATCCAAGAGAGCAATTTAATCAATACAACTGTAATTTAAAATATAGTAAGTTGCAATGGCAACAGTTTTATTCTTGTCCAGGTCAGTATATTATTTGAGATATAAAAATTTGGCATGACAATTTCATGCTCCTCAAAATTAAAATGTACTTAGCCTTTTGAATACCTATGGTTCTTCTAGAAAAGTAATAGCCTCTGTAGTAGAAAAAAACACAAAGATATGAGTGAGAAGTCAGGTTCTTACATAATTATAACAAGTAGACAATTAGACGAGTTAGTTATTTACCTTCTTTGGGCTTAATTTTATTATCTTTAAAAAGATATGGCTGGTGTAGAACTATATTTCTTTATACTAAACCTAAATAACAAAACTTCGTGGTTAGCTCAGTTGGTTAGAACATGGTGCTGATAACACCAAGGTCCAGGGTTCAATCCCTGTACTGGTCAGCTGCCAAAAACAAACAAAGCAAAATTTAGGCAAAAAAATGTACATCTGAGGTACTTCAAAACGTAATGGAAAAATAGAATTAAAATATGAATCTCTCCATGAACTTTTTGAAGTACCCTTGTATACAGTGGAGAACAAATGTAAGACAATCCCTTGCTGAACCAATAGGAGAGAGATAACATAATGTATAATTTATCGAGAAAAGCAAATTTTTCAGACGAAAAGAGATTTCCAGGAATTGAAGCACTTACGAATCAAAAAAAATATTTTTTTTTGGCCTGGTGGGTATGGAGATCTGAACCCATGACCTTGGTGTTTACAAGGCTGCACTCTAATTAACTGAGCTAACTGGCCAGCCCCCCCCCCCCCCCCCCGCCTGCCACTAAATAATTGCAATTTAAAAATACTTTTCTAAATAATCATGCATTAAAGAGCGAATCAAAGCTGACCCCCCCCCCCCGCCAATTTTAAACATATTTTTAAAAATGGTATTAAAGAGAATTGTAAAAATCATATTCTGTCTAAAATCCAGGGGTAATACAATTAACTTCACCAAGTAGAATATTTGCATAACCTCAGGATACTTTTCTCAAATCATGTGGAAGTCAGAATATTGCTAAAATTAGCCCACGAACTACCTAGACAGAATTTTTTTTCAAATCCTAGTAATTCCTGTATCGTAATTTAAAAACCAATACCAAATATAAAATCTCATTTGAAGGTTATTTATGGGACTTGGTTATTCATTTTTGCATTACCTTCTACTAAACTAGATCATGAGATAACTTTTCCTTTATAGAAATATCCAAATAGGCAAAGTGTTGTACTGAGATAAGGCTGGAAGGGTTAACCAGGCCTTATCACACACCCTAGAGTTCCAGTGTCTGAAGCAAAGACCCCCCCCTAAGTCAGGGCCAGAAAGCTAAGTGTTAAAAGAATACTAAGGGGGGCAGAAGACAATAAGACATTGCCTATCACCATCCAAAGTACTAAAAACTGCCCAAATATGGTTCTATAGAAGTAGAGAGCCAGAACAGCTGTCTGCACTCCCTCCATGATTTCAGACATTCCTTTCTTGCACTTGTAATTTAGAACTTTTGCTTCTATAATATATCCCTACATCTATGGGGAGAAGAGATTTTTATTAAAGTAGGCTTGTCAGAAAGCTACCAAGTACTTCCTTTATACCAAAAGCTGTTTAAGAACCAGATCTATGACACAAAAAGTGACTCTAAATAAACCTACTTTGACACTGAAATTGTCTTTTTTTATCCTACCTTTGAGAGAGTCTAGAGATCTAATTGTCTTTTTCTTAGTGACATTAAAATGGAAGTAAGAAACAACTAGATAAATTGAATGAGGCTGTATAAGGGAAGTCTCATAAAAATTTTCTACCCTAGCATCATAAACAAATTACTAAGAAATAAGGGAAATCTTTTTTGTTTTGCTATGAGAGGAGGACTAATGAAATAGTGAATAATTTAAAATGGACACTTTATATATTAATTCCAGAGAGCCACCTTGGATAATAAATTATAACAACAACAACAAAACAACAGTAAAGGCTAATACTTTGAGTACTTTGTGTCAGGCATGATGCTAACTGCTCTAAGTATATTATTTCATTTAATACTTTTAATAGCCTATGTGAGATGGGTACTATCATTATATCCCCTTTATAGGTGATTTTATGTAATGTCTTCAGAGTTCCACAATTGGTAACTAAGGGACCTGGGATTCAATTCCACTTTCAAATGCCTACGATATTAATTATTATGCTATGCTGCCTCAATATCCAAAAACTTTGCTTCTACTTCTCTCAAATCTGTTTCTTTGTTTTCCCAGTTCTCTAGCTCTGGTCACTGAGGTTTCATTTGGATTATTCCACCAGTTTTCTAATTGCTTTCTGTTTTATCCTCCTTGAAATCCTTTCTCCCTACTGCAATTAGAGTACTTCTTTACAAACAATCTACCTCTTTCACTTCTTATTTTAAATACTGTTTGGGTTCCCTATTTCTCCTAGGATCAAGTCTATTTATTGTTTATAAGGTCTTGTTGGAGACAGAAATATAATTACACTAAATATCAGCCTCTATATTCATTTACTATCCATTATTTAAAATACATTGCATCAGCATTACTTTAATGGAGTCTTTTGTTAACATGTATTTGCTGTAAGGAGATAGTACCTGTTTTGAAATAGTGAAACCACTTTAACCATTTCTTTTTTTTTTTTTTCCTTTTTGTCTTTTTTCGTGACCGGCAACGGATCGCAACCCTCAGTGTTGCGCCCGCACCGGACCGGGACCGGCAACGGGATCGCAACCCTCGGTGCTGCGCCCGCACCTCGCTCAGCCAGTGAGCGGCTGGTCTGTATGTGGGATCGGAACCCTTGGCGGGAGCGCCGCCGCGCTCTCAAGCGGTGCACTGTAGCAGTGCGCCACCAGGCCGGCCCCACTTTAACCATTTCTAAGTGTACAGTTTAGTAATGTTAAGTATATCCATACTGTTGTGCAACCAATCTCAGAACTTTTTTACCTTGCAAAATTGAAACTATACACCCATCAAATAACTCTCCATTTCTCTCTTCCCCCAGTCCCTGGCAACTACCTTTCTGTTTTCTGTCTCTATGAATTTGACTACTCTATGAACCTAACATAATTGAAATCATATAGCATTTGTCTTTTTGTGACTGGCTTATTTCACTTAGCATAATGTGTTCAAGGTTCATCTACATTGTAGTATATTGCAGAATTTTCTTCTTTTGTAAGACTGAGTAATGTCTCATTGTATGGATATACCATATTTTACTTATTCCTTCATGTATCGATGTATGCTTGGATTGCTTCTATATTTTTTCCATTGTGAATAATGCTGCTATAAACGTGAGTGTTCAAATAACTCTTCAAGACCCCTCTCTTTCAATTCTTTTGGGTATTAACCTAGAAGTTGAATTGCTGGGTCATATGGCAATTCTAGTTTTAATTTTTTGAGGAACCACCGTACTATTTTTCACATTAGGTGTACTGTTTTATGTTCTCATCAATAGTGCCAAGAGTTCCAATGTCTCCATAGCCTTGCTGACACCTGGTATTTTGTTTTGTTGATAGTAGCAATCTTCCTCAGTGTGAGGCAATAACTCATTATGGTATTGATTTGTAATTCCCTGAAGATTAGTGATGTTAAACATCTTTTCTTGTGCTTATTAGCCTTTTGTATATCTTCTTTGAAGAAATCTTTATTCAAGTCCTTTGCCAATTTTTAAATTGGAGTTGGTTTTTTTTTTAAATTTTAGGAATTCTCTATACATTCTGGATATGAATCCCTTATCAGATATACAATTTGCTAATATTTTTCCCAGTCCAGGATTTGCCTTTGTACTCTGTTGATAGTACCCTTTGATGCAGAAAAATTTCTAATTTACATAAAGTCCAATTTGTCTATTTTTCTCTTTTGTTGCTTGAGGTTTTGGTGTTGCATCCAAGAAATCAACTCCAAATCCAATGTTGTGAAACTTTGGCCCTGTGTTTTCTTCTAAAAGTTGTATTGTTTTAGGTCTTACATAAGGTTTTTGGTCCATTTTCAGTTAACTTTTGTATAAGGTGTGAGGTAAGTGTCCAACTTAATTCTTTTGCATGGAGATATCCAGTTTTTGTAACACCATTTGTTGAAAACATTGTCCTTTCCCCATTGTATGGTCTTGGCACCCTTGCCCCAAATCATTTCACCATGGATGTGAGGGTTTATTTCTGGGTCTCTACTCCATTTCATTGGTCTATATGTCTGTCTTTACAACAGTACCATAGTGTTTTGATTACCATAGCTTGGAAGTAAGTTCTGAAATCAGAAAGTGTAAGTCTTTCAGCTTTGTTCTCCCTTTTCAAGATTGTTTTGGCTATTAGGGGGTCCCTTGAAATTCCATATGAATTTTAGAATGGCTTTTTCTATTTCTGACAAAAAAGAAAGTCACTGGGAATTTGATAAGCATTGCACTGAATATGTAAATCACTTTGAGTAGCACAGACATTTTAACAATACCAAGTCTGTGTTTCCTTCTATTTGTGTCTTCTTTAACTTCTTTCAGTAATGTTTTGCAAATTTCATTGTACAAGTCTTTCACTTCTTTGGTTAGGTTAATTCCTAAGCATTTTATTGTTTTTGATGCTATTGTAAATGGAATTGTTTTTGTAATTTCCTTTTTGGATTGTTTGTCACTATCATATAAAACTGCAACTGATTTTTTTGTTTTGACTTTGTATCCTGCTACTTTGTTGAATTCACTTACCAATTCTAACAGTTATGTGTGTGCAATCTTTAGGGTTTTCTATCTATAAAACATTATCTGCAAATAGAGATCATTTTATTCCTTCATTTCTAATTTGGATACCTTTTATTTTTCTTGTCTAATTGCTTTGGCAATTAGAACTTACAGTACCATGTTGAATAGAAATGGTGAAAGAGGCATCCTTGCCTGTTCCTGATCTCAGAGAAAAACCTTTCAGTCTCTCACCACTGAGTATGATGTTCATTGTAGGTTTTTCATGTAAGGCCTTTATTATGGTAAGGCAGTTTCCTTCTATTCTTAGTTTGCTGAGTGTTTTCATCATGACAGGGTATTGGATTTTATCAAAAGCTTTTTCTGCATCAACTGAAATTATGTTGCTTTCCTTTCATTCCGTTAATGAATGTTAATATTACATTGATTGATTTTTGCATGTTGAATCATAACTGCATTCCATAAAAAAAATCCCACTTGGTCATGGTGTATAATCCTTTTAATATGCTGCTGAATTTGGTTTGCTAGTAGTTGTTGAGGATTTCTGCATCTATGTTCATAAGAGACACCAATCTGTAGTTTCCTCATGGTGTCTTTGCCTGGCTTTGGTATCAGGTAATATTGGCCTCACAGAATGAGTCAGGAAGTACCCATTAGGTCCAGGGCTTTTCTTTATTGGGAGATTTTTAATTATTGATTCAGTCTCCTTACTAGTTACAGGTCTATTCAGATTTTCTATTTCCTTCTGATTTAGTCTTGGTAAGTTCTGTGTTTCTAGGAATTTGACCATTTTATCTAGGCTACCCAATTTGTTAGTGTATAATTTTTCACAGTCCTCTCTTATAATCCTTTTTATTTTTGTACAATAAGTAGTAGTGTCCCCACTTTCATTTCTGATGCTAGCAATTTGAGTACTCTTTTTTTCTTATTCCATTTGTTGGAGGTTTGTTAATTTTGTTGATCTTTCTAAAGAACCAACTTTTAGATTCAATAATTTTCTCCACTGTTTTTCTATTCTCTGTTTCATTGATCTCAACTCTCATCTTTATTATTTCCTTCCACCTGTTAGCTTTAGGTTTAGGTTGTACTTCTTTTTCTAGTTCCTTAAATTTTAGAGTTAGGATATTGATCTGAGATCTTTCTTGTTTGTTTATGTAAGTGTTTATAGCTATAAGTTTACCCCTTAGCACTGCTTTTGCTGCATGCCCTAAAGTTTTGGTATGTTGTGCCTTCACTTCCATTAGTCTTTATGCATTTTCTAATTTCTTTTGTGATTTCTTCTTTAACCCACTGATTGTTTAAGAATGCGATGTTTAATTTCCATGATTCTGTAAAATTTTCAGTTTTACTTCTATTAGTGATTTCTAATGTCATCTGATTGTGGTCAGAGAAGATATGATATACATCTTTTTAAGTCTATTGAGACTTAATTTGTGTCCTAACATATGATCTATCTTACAAAATGTCCCAAGTGTACTTGAGAAGAATGTGTATGCTATTGTTGGATAAAGTGCTCAGTGCATGTCTGTTAGATTTTCAGTATATGTCTGTTATTGTGTTAAGTCCTCTATTTCTTAATTTTGTCTGCTTGTCCTATTCATTATTGGAAGGGGATATTAAAGTCTCCAATTATTATTATAGACCTGTCTATTCTCCTTTCAATTTTGTCAGTTTTTGCTTCAGATATTTTGATAGTCTGTCATTGGGTCTCTAAACGCTTGTAACTGTTATATCTTCTTGCTATAGTGAACCCTGTATTAATATATAATATCCTCCTTTGTATCTTGTAATCTTTTCTGATTTAAAATCTATTTTCTCTAATATTAGTATAGCCATCCCTGCTTTCTTTTGGTTACTACTTGCATGGATATTTTTGGCCACACTTTCAATCTCTTTGTGTCTTTGGATCTAAACTGAAAGCCTTGTAGACAGCTTATAACTGGATCATGTATTTTTATCTATTCTGTCAATCTCTATCTTTTGATTGGAGAGTTTGACTCATTTAAGGTAATTACTGATAAGGAAGGAACTTACCTCTGTCATTTTGCTATTTGTTTTCTATATGCTTGATAGATTTTTTTGCCCCTCATTTCCTGCATTACTGTCTTCTATGTCTACTCCATTTTTTGTAGCAAAATGTTTGAATTTCTTTCCTATTTCCTTTTGTGTATTTTCTACAGCTATTTTCTTTGTGGTTACCACGGGGATTACATTTAATATCCTAAAGTTATGACACTCTAATTAGAATTTATACCAGCTTAATGTCAATAATATACAAAAACTTTGTTCCTTTACAGCTCCATTCCCACTCCTTTCAGTTGTTGATGTCACCAAATTTTTATACACTGTGTTTCTAAACATAAACTTATAATTCTTTTAAATGCATTAGTCTCATATTATATAGAAAACAAAATGTGGAGTTACAAACCAAACTTACAATATGACTAGCTTTTAGACTAATACTTGTATTTAAAAAAATATCTTAGTCTCTTAAATCATGTAGAAAACACAAAGTGGAATCACAAATTGTTGTTACAATAATACTAGCTTTCATAATAGCCCACGTATTTACCTTTACTAAGATCTTTATTTCTTCACATTGTTTCAAATTACTATCTAGCTTACACTTCGCCTTGCAGGACTCTTTTAAGAATTTCTAGCAGTATAGGTCTAGTGGTAACAAACTCCCTCAGCTTCTGTTTATCTGGGATGTCCTAATTTCTCCCACACTTTTGAAGGACAGTTTGACAGATAAAGGATTGTTGGTGGACAGTTTTTTTCCTTTTAGCACCTTGAATACATCAGCCCACTGAATTCTGGCTTCCAAAGTTTCTTATGAGAAGTTTGCTGATATATCATCTTATTAAGGACCTCTTCTATGTGATGAGTCACTTCCCTCTCTGAATGCTTTTAGAATTCTTTTTGTCTTTTTTTTTTTTTTTTGACCGGTAAGGGGATCGTAACCCTTGGCTTGGTGTCATCCGCACCACACTCAGCCAGTGAGTGCACCGGCCATCCCTATATAGGATCCGAACCCGTGGCCTCGGCGCTATCAGCACCGCACTCTCCCAAGTGAGCCACGGGGCTGGCCCAGAATTCTTTTTGTCTTTTGAAAGTTTGATTATAATGTGTTGTGGAATGAGTCTCTTTGAGGTCATATTAGAGTCCACTGTACTTCTTGAATGTTTATATTCATGTCATTCATCAAATCTGGGGAGTTTTCAGCTATTGTTTCTTTGAATATTCTCTCTACCCCCTTTCTCCTCTTCTCCTTCTGGTACACTCATAAAGTGTATGTCAGTCTGCTTGATGGTGTCCCATAGATCCCTTAGGCTCTGTTCACTTTTCTTCAATCTTTTTTCTTTCTATTCCTCAGACTCAGTTTATCTCCCATTGTCCTCTATTTTAGAGGACTAATTCTTCTGTTTGTTCAAATCTGCCTCCGAATCCTTCAAGTGAATTTTTCACTTTAGTCAGTGTACTTTTTAGCTCAAGTTTTCTACTTGGTTTCTTTTCAGGTTTTTCTTTACAGGTTTTTCTATATCTTTATTGATATTTCTATTTTGTTCTTAGATTGTTTTCTTGACTTTCTCCACATCTTCCTTTAGTTCTTTGAGCATGGCTAAGGCAGTTGCTTTAAAGCCTTTGTCTAGTAGATCAGCTATCAGGTCTTTTTCAGTGACAGATACTGTTGACTTACTTTTTCCTTTGAAAAGGCCATACATTCCTGTTTCTTTGCATGTCTTATGATTTTTTTGTTGAAAACTGGACATCTGAATCTAATAATGTGATAACTCTGGAAACCAGATTCTCCCTTTTCCTTGGGACTTGCTGGTTTTTGTTACTGTTTTTTTTGTTTGATTTTTTGGTTTTTTAAATTGTGGTAGGCTGTCTCTGTACCAAAGATCAGCCTGAGGGGTGAAGATAAGGTCTTCTCAGGTCTTTTCTGAGCCTGTGCCTTTCCTTGGGCATGCACAGTCACTTTCTAATTCTTCATGTATATGTAGCTGTTTCTGAATGTCCTAGTCTTTAATGTCTGGCTGCCAAAAGGGGAAAACAAGAAAAATGAGGGGGTGAGAAAAGGGGGCTGGTCGTTTAAATCTGCAGGAAATCACTTCAGTTGGAGAGCAAGGGTTTGCATTGTTGTTACAATGCTTGCCAGCCTTTTTGTCTGTACCTCTATGATCAGAAGTAGCAATCAGAGCACACATCTCCAGTATTTGGAGTGCTCCAGTATTTGGAGGGCCCTTTGTGCTCACCCTACAAGCCATGTGCATGTAGGAACACATGCACAGCTGCCTGCTCTGGGGCTGGGGGTGGGGGATGGGTGGCTGCTACTATGGTAAGAGTTGACTAAAATTAACAGTAATTTACCATCCAACCCTTCCTCTGGAAGTTGCAAGTCTTTGGTAGACTCCAGCATTTCAAAATAGTTACTAGAGACAGATTCTGTCAGTGCAATTGTTGTCTAGGTGGGAAGGCAGATTCCTAGTGCTTCCTACTCTACCATCTTCCCAAAATACTTTCCCTATCATAATGTTTTTGGGAGAAAATATACACGGAAAAGAAGAAAATATACCAAAATGAAGAATAATTTTCTGGTTATAAAATTGAAGGTAGTTTTTATATATTTTTTCCCTTATAACAGGCAAATTTACTTTAAAAAAAAAAAAACAGGGTGGGGGAGCAAATAAAATTTTTGTAATAAAACTGCAGGGATAATTTTAAAAAGATTTGATAAGAATTCTTAGATTTAACTCTATGAGGAAGTTTTTTTTTTTAAAGGGGATTGATTATTTTTTACTTTTCAACTATGTAGCCATGAAAATAAGCTGAAATGAACTAGAAAAGGGGGATATTACAAACATTTTAGGTTGTTGTTCTTGGAATAACAATGTTACCCACCACTGATCAATATTCTCATAATCCATTCAATTTCACTTGTATGTAAAATGGGGATAACACCTACACTGAAAGGCTTTTGTGAAAATTAAATGATAACACATTAAAGTACCTAATTACTGGCCAGTGAGCTCACTTGGTTAGAGCAGTGATGCTTATAAAATCAAGGTCAAGGGTTCATATCCCCTTACCAGCCAGTTGCCAAAACCAAAATAATTAAATACATACATACATACATACATACATACATACATACATACATACATACACACACACATAAATATATAAATAAAGTACCTAATTATTCCTTCTATCCCTCAACAGATCAGAGGGGTAACTACCGATAAAAATAAGGGGCTACAAACTGACCAGTGATATAAACATTCCTATCATAGACCTCATCTTGTCTGTCAATTACATGTGTGGAGTATACTAACATTTATAAAGCAAATGTATTTCACAGGGCCTAGTCTCCAAAGCCCTGTAGGTTCAGGTTTAGCCTAACTTTTTAAAATTACATATAGAAATGTTAACCTTGCAAAAGACAGGAAACTTTCCTCAGGCTAAGGTCTCTGTAACACAGCAAAGTTGCTGACTCAAGGACAGATGTCCTTGGTTAACCTACCCACTGATATGTAAAAATACTGGACAAACTGCTGTAGGGAAAGAAAATGTTTGCTAAGAACAAGCTTTTGTTGGTGGATCGACCTAACCTTTTGCAAACTGCATTGTGGAATGTCACTTTGTTATTTCACTGATGTTACCAGCTTCTATTATTAAACTATACTTAGCCATAACTCCACCTATGTTCCTTTTCTGTAACTTTCTGGCTTGGAGAATAAATATTGAGACAGAAACCCAGTTCATGGTTAATTTCCTGTGGAGGAATGAGTCTCTCTTGGGTTCCTGGAAATTAACCCCTTTGGGGTGTCTCACTGCTCAGAGGAAATGGGCTTTGAGTAATCCTTTTTGTATCTCTGTTACCCCATGTGAGGCAAAGCAACCTACAAGGACTTTCTATGGGACTGAAAAATGATAAAATTATTTTCAGCTAGGATATTTTAAACTGTAGGACATTCTACCTATTCTTTGCTACCTATTTTTATTTCTACCCCAACGCTGCCTTTCATCCCTCAATATCAAAAAAAGTTGAGACTATTTACAAGGCAATAAAGACAACATACACAAAATATTTTTTAGGCTACTAGCTAAAAAACCATATTTAATGAAAAAGAGGAGTTTTGTGTTTTTACTTTTTAAGAAACATTTTTTTCTCAGCTAATGTCCATCCAATATATTCAACAAGTAAAATTAGAAAAGTTTCCACTGCTGTCAATATGCATAAGCCATGCTGCCCACCGTTACTTTTCCACAAAAATAGAAAAAAGCAGAATCCCATCTGTCCCAGTGACTGTCAGAAATCTTTCTTCATGATTAAATGAAAATTATAATACAATAAGGCACCGTACAAAAATAATTTTGCAGCGTATCTCATTTTCTTTAATCTCTTCTATAACAACAAAATGAAAGTTATTCAACTCTAGATTACTGGCCTTTTTTCTTTATCTCTTTCTTGTCTAAAGAAATATATTATGGCAGAGTTACATCATCAAGATTGTGGAATATATAATTCCCAGTATTGCTCCTTCCTGCGAGTAACCTATTTACAACTACACAGAAATTAAACAATATACTCCTAAATAACGAATAGGCCAATGAACAAATGAAGAAGGAAATTAAAAAATTCCTAGAGACAAATGAAAATGAAAGCACCACATACCATAACCTATGGGATATAAAGAAAGCAATTCTAAGAGGGATGTTTATAGCAATAAATGCCTACATCAAAAATATGAAAGATTCAAAATAAACAACCTTCTGTTATACCTCAAGGAGCAGGATAAACAAGAACGAAGCCCCAAATCAGTAGAAGGAGAAAAATAGCAAAGATTAGAGCAGAAATAATTAGTGATTTAAAAAAAATACAAAAGATTGATGAAACAGGTTTTTTAAAAAGATAAACAAATTGATAAACCTTTAAGCTAGACTAACAAAGACAAAAAGAGAGGAGACTCAAATAAATAAAATCAGAAATGAAAAAGAAAACATTACAACTGATACTACAGAAATACAAAGGATCATAAAAGACTACTATGAACAACTATATGCAAACAAATGAAAAAACCTAGAAGAAATGGATAAATTCCTGGACACATACAACTTACCAAAACTGAATCATGACAAACTAGAAAATCTAAAAAGACCATTAATTAGAAAACATAAAGAGACCATTAACAAGTAATGGGACTTTGACACATCTAAAAAAGAAAACTACAGACCACTATCCCTACTGAACATGGATGTGAAGATCCTCCACAAATACTAGCAAACAGAATCCAACAAAACATTAAAAAGACCATACACCATGGTCAAGTGGGGTTCATCCCAGGGACGCAAGGACAGTTCAACATACACAAATTTATAAACATGATGCGTCACATCAACAGAATGAAGGAAAGAAACCATATGATCATTTCAACAGACACAGAAAAAGCATTTGATAAAATCCAACACCCTGATAAAAACACTCAACAAATTAGGTATAAAAAGAATGTCCCTTAACATAATAAAGGCCATATATGAGTAACGCACAGCTATATTATACTGAATGGACAAGAATTGGAGGATTTTCCTCTAAGCTCTGGAATAAGACAGGATTCCCACTTTCCCCACTCTTATTCAACATAGTACTAGAAGTTCTAGCCCGCACAATAAGGCAAGAGAAGGCAATAAAAGGCATTCAAATAGGAAAGGAGGAAGTTAAACTATCCCTATGTCAGATGACATGATCCTATACATAGAAAACCTTAAAGACTCCACTAAAAAATTATTAGAACTAATAAATGAATTCAGCATAGTGTATTTTGTAATGTACTGCAGGATACAAAATCAACAGGTGAAAATCAATAGCCTTCCTATGCACCAATAGTGCACTAGTTGAAGAAGAAATCAAGAAAGTAATCCCATTCACAATAGCTACCAAAAAATAAAATGCCTTGGAGTAAATTCAACCAAGGAGGTGAAAGACCTCTACAATAAAAACTATAAAATACTGGTGAAAAAACGGAAGAGGACACAAATAAATGAAAAGATATCACACGCTCATGGGTTAGAAAAATTAACATCATCAAAATGTCTATATTACCTAAACAATTTACACATTCAACAAAACCTAATCAAAATACTTACTAATGACATTCTTCACAGAAATGGAAAAAACAATCTTAAAATTTGTATAGAACCACAAAAGACCCCATATTGCTAAAGCAATATTGAACAAAAAGAAAGTTGGCGGCATCATACTCCCTGACTTCAAAATATACTATAAAAGTATAGTAACCAAAACAGTATAATACTAGCAGAAAAAAAGACAAATTGACCAAAGGTATTGAATAGAGAGCCCTGAAATAAACCCACACATTTATAGCCAACTGATTTTTGACAAAAGTGCCAAAAACATGCAATGGGGAAAAGACAGCCTCTTCAACAAATTGAGCTGGGAAAACTGGACATTCACTTGCAAAAGATTGAAACTAGAGCCCTATCTCTCACCACACAAAAAAATCAACTTAAAATGGATCAAAGACCTAAATTTAAGACCCCAAACTTTGAAACTACTATAAGAAAACATAGGGGAAACACTACATGAAATAGGAGTGGGAAACACTACATGAAATAGGAGTGGGCAGCGCTTTATTGTGCGAGACTACAAAGGCACAAGCAACTAAAGCAAAAATACATAAATGGACTACATTAGACTAAAAAGCTTCTGCACAGCAAGGGATACTGTCAACAAAGTGAAAAGACAACTTACAGAATGGGAGAAAGTGTTTGCCAACTACACATCAGACAAGGGGCTAATATCCAGAATATATAAGGAATTTAAATGACTCAACAACAACAAAACAAATAATCCAATTAAAAATTGGGCAAAGGACTTGAACAGACATTTCTCAAAAGGAGACATACAAACAGGCGCATGAAAAAATGTTCAACATCACTAATCATCAGGGAAATGCAAATTAAAACTACCAAGAGATGTCATCTCACTCCAGTTAGAATGGCTGTTATCAAGACAAAAAATAGCAAATGCTGGCGAGGATGGAAAGAAAAAAGAACTCTCCTCAACTGCTGGTGGGAGTGTAAACTGGTACAGCCATTGTGGAAAACAGTATGGAGATTCCTCAGAGAACTAAAAATAGATCTGCCTTGCAACCCAGCTATCTCGCTACTGAGTATACACCCAAAGGAAATGAAATCAATATATCAAAAAGACAACTGTACTCACTCCCACGATCATCATAACATTATTTACAATAGCCAAGAGATGAAGTCAACCTGTATGTCCATCAACAGATAAATACATTAAAAAACTGTGGTGTATATATATACACAATGGAATACTACTCAACTATTAAAAAAAAAAAGATATCCTATTATTTGCAGCAACATGGATGGAAATGGAAACCATCATGTTAAGAGAAGTCAGGCACAAAAAGACAAACACCGCATCGCATGATATCACTCCTACACGAAATCTAAAAAAAAAAAAAGTAGTCCTTACAGAAGTAGTGAGTACAATGAATGGTGGGGAGGGGAGTGGTGGACTAATGAGTACAGAACTATGCTGTCTTCCTATATGTCAATGGTGCAAGTGAATCATTGTGCAGTACATGCATGTTCTGAAACAACACACTGTACCCCACAAATATGTACAAGTAAATGTTAAAATATTTTGGAAAAAAAAAGGAAACATTTTGCATGCAAACTGCACACTAACAAAAGATAGAGAAATAATTAAAAATCTAGGAATTATCACCTAACCTGTTAGTTGTATGTGATAAGCATCATAAAAACTTGCAAATCTGGTAAACTATACATTATAAAATACATTTTCAAGACATTAAACTTATACAAATGCCAATCCTACACCTTCCTTTAAACACAAATAATTATAAAATTAATTAGAACTGGGCTGAGAGTGAACAATTCACAGCAGCCTGTTGTGAAAAGGCAATCAGATTCCTTTCTTACTTTGGGAAATGCCAAGGTATTAGGGCAGTTAGCAGAAAAAACTGAAGCTGAAAAAAAGCCAATAGATAGAAAAAAGGTCATGAGAAAGCAAGAAAACAGAAACTAAGAATAGGGTAGGAGACCAAAAGTTAGGAACTATAAAATAGAGAGAAGAAATAATAGGATGAAATTAAGCTACATGAATTGTAGCTAGGAGCAGGTGACTGGAGAGTAACAGTTTTGTTAACACTAAGAGCACTCAGGAGTTAAGTATACAGTTTCAGCTTTCTTTGCAGGTAGGACATTCTAAACTTTCTTGGTTCCTGGGCAATTTTCCCATTTCTCAAGGGAACATAGGTTGGCCTCCCAGTAACCTAGAGCTTAACTAAAATAAATGAACCTATGACATCTATACTTGTGGGATCTTCAAATTTTCAATATTCATTTGATCTGATATCTTTGTTCAGCTTTAGCAGATATTGCAAAATTGTTTTCCTAAGTGTTTGCACAATTTACAGCTTCTACCAGCAGTGTATAAGATTACCTATTGCTTCACCTACTCATCAACACTTGATATTGTCTTTTTTTTTTTTAAAGCCATCTGGTAGGTGTACAGCAGTATTTCCCTGAAGTTTAAAATTGCATTTCCCTGATGACTAATGGCATAGAGTATCTTTTCATACGTTTATTACCCATTTAGATATCCTCTATTTTGAAATGCCAATTCAAGTCTTCTGGACTTTTCTTAACTGAGCTGTCTAAACTTTTCATAGTAATTTTTAAGAATCTCCCTGTTTTTCTGACATAAAACCATGGTCAAGTTTTATCTCCTTAACTGGCTATATAGTTAATATAATTAGCTACCCAAATATCTTCTTCCTTCACCATTTCAATGTAAAATCCTCCCAAATCCTCTTTTGCCATCTTGGTGAAAGATAAACAACTTTCTATATAGATGAATTTAGCTGAAAACTCTTCAATTACTGATCTTTTCAGGTAACAGATTAAAGTCCAAGTTGTAGATGTCAGCTCAGGTGAATCCAGTTTTCAAAAATTGCAGCCAACAAAAACTGACCAAAAAAAGTTACTTTATAAGTCCTTGACAGTTGAATTATTTTTGTTCCAGAACACTAAGAAAACTAAAAACGGTTGCTACATTATTTTCCTCCTCCATTTCACCAACCTCAATAGTGCTGGTAGTATGATACCATCCACATCTAGGTGTTTAAAAAAAACATTTACTAACCATATACAACTTACTGCATGCAATTCAGCAATTAACTCCCACTGTTAGGAATTAATGAAATTCCTGATCTTAATGAGTGAACCAACTGGTTCTCTGGAGACAAAAAAAGTTTCTTTGCTGATTAATAAAGGTCAATTGTGATTCTGTGTACTGACTTTTTTACAACTTAAAAATGGCAGAACGCTGACTACTCACTGGCAGTAACTAGATTTGCCCTTTCCTCAAAATTTAAAATGCTTGAATGTAAAAGCGAAGTAAAATTTGACTCTCTCTTTTTTCTTCCTTCATCATCATATGATGCAAATAGGTAAATGGAGAACTGGTTCTAATACACTCATGAAATTTCTTATATAAAGTATACACTAAAAATAACTCAAAATTTAAAATGCTTGAATGTAAAAGCGAAGTAAAATTTGACTCTCTCTTTTTTCTTCCATCATCATCATATGATGCAAATAGGTAAATGGAGAACTGGTTCTAATACACTCATGAAACTTCTTATATAAAGTATACACTAAAAATAATAGTTTAAAAAGTACTATTTGTATTCTTAAGCGAGTGCCAGTTAAACCAGATTCAAATGCAAAGCTGAGTTTATATGATAATTTATAAAGCAAATAGAAAGAATCCCTAGTATCTGTTAAAATTTTCTATTATTATAGTTGATTATAAAAATGTCACACAGACAATATGACTTTAATGACCTTGATACTTAAAAACTGTTAAGTGGTAACAGGATAATTCTGCCATCTAGCTATTTTAAAGTAGCTTCCCAAGCTAATGCCAAATTTAAGACAAAATAAATTAAGGCATCAAATAAGCAGAAAATGCTCCTAAAATTAAGAAAAAAAGCAGCAAAATCAAGCTGACATTGAGACTGCATGAGGGAAAAATTTCATTATGACAAATAGGAACACAATTTTTAAAAGATCTCTAAAGTGAGTCTCTGGCATCATTTAGGTGGCTCAACCATGGGAATCCTTTGGTAAAAAATTTTTATCATCTCCCATCTCATTTCAAGGAAAATGAAAGTTCCTTTCAAAAATTGTTTTCCACATAATTTCCTCAGAGCAATCCCTAAAGCTCTCAGGTTGAGAATAAATTTTTCTTTTGAAGGTATTCAACGATGCTTCACATATGTATTAGGCCTTCACAAAGGGAAAAGAACAAATCCGCAAATATTAAAACTGTCTGTAGATCACCACTACAGAAAACCAACATCTGTAAAAATTACCACTTGGATTCATCTTCCCTAATTGTATATTTTCCAATGACTCCTCATGTCTTGGATAATTTCCACAATGTGGGGAAAGTCTGTGTGGCTCATGACCACCAAAATTTTAGGATTTACTAAAGTATTCCCTTATAGAATAAAGGACTGTCATGATTACCACAAACTCTATCAGAGCAAAGAAACTTAACATTTTCAAGATGATTCTTAAATCTGCTAGTGCCAGGAAAGCCTTCCTGTTAGTTTTTTTGGGGAGTGAGGGGTATGGGGTAGGGGGGTATATTTCTTTCATTGTAAACAGAAACTGTGTTTAGTCAAAATCACATGTACTATAGTTGTAGAAGATTCTAGGAATAACCCTATGATTTTTAAAAATAAGAGCATTAACAGATGGTTTATCACATTTCCTTGATAAACTTATTGTGCAGAAAATGCTCACAGAGGCCTATCTTTACCAGAAAAATGTTAGTTTAATCCAAATAAAAAACAAGCACCTTAACTTTACATTCCTATAGCTTTTGGTTTTTAAAGAATTTTCACCAACACCATTTCATCTTACCTCAGGACAATATAGGAGATGGCCAAGAGATTTAAATAAAACAAAACTAAACTGTATCTTTAAAAATAATTTATTTAGTGTTGTCTCATATCATAAGGAGAAAAGCAAAATATAAAAGACTCCACATAATAAAGCCATCACACTATTTCAAAATAATATTAGTGGTCCAGTATACATATGCCCTTTCCTATCTTTTAAATTTAAAAAGACTCTTTGAATTTAATACCTTTTTATACGGACTACCTTTCTTCTGCAGGGGCTACTAACTAATGTCACACTATACTATGTAATTTTTAATATATTCAGAGAATTTAAATCATAGAATTATCTCTTTAAAACTTTTCTTACAGTAAGCAAGTTATTCTGGAATGAATACCAAGGAGGAGGACAAAACAACACAGCTAGACAGAGAATACAGAACCCTACTGCATTTCTGTCAGTAATCATTCTTTCAAAATCCATGAAGATTAAATGTGGAAAAAAACCCCACAAATTTCCCCCATAAAATCTGTTTTACAATACTGCTAATTATTTCAATTGCAAAATTTATGTGCCCAATGCTTTGCTGATTCCTACAAAGAAGCTGAATTGTAATATGTCTGAGTCTTTAAGGAGCTTATGATCTAAAATAAACACTATATACTAGATGCTGGCAGCACTAAAAAAAACAAACAAAAAACCCACTACAGATATGAAGAACATAAAGAAAATGTGAGAATATCACGATTCAAGAAGTCTGTGATTTAAATCAACAAAATATATTCCACATAAACACACACTTGTAGGATGGCAGAAGTATTTGCTGGCCAAAAGCCTCAGTTCTCAGGTCAGATAGGCCTCGGTCTGAATTCTGGTTCCTTCACTAACTAGCTATTTGACCTTGGACAAGTTACTTAACCTCTCTGTGCCTCCATTTCCTAATCTGAAAAAATAGGACAATAATGTTAATCTCACACTAATGTTGAGGATAAAATGAGATAAAGTGTTTATCACCACATCTGGCATACATTATTTCTCAGAAATTTTAGCTACCACCACTACCACCCATCATTATTACTGTTGAAGAATTCCTGCAAGATAGAACTCCTGTGTGTGTGTGTGTGTGTGTGTGTGTGTGCGCGCGCGAGGGAGAGAGAGGGAGAGAGGGAGAGGGAGGGGCAGGGAGAGAGAGAGAGAGAGAGAGAGAGAGAGAGAGAGAGAGAGAGAGAGAGAGAGAATGTGTGCATACATGCATGAATGAAATGGATCAATACACAGAACTTATTATAATGACTGGAAGGACCTCTTGGGAAGGAAGGAACAGAAACCCCCAAACTCTTCTTCCAGATGTTGAAAATTACTAAAACCTGTCAGGGAAGCCCTAACAAAAGCTCAAAAGCAAGAAAAGGCAATGAAGGACTATCCAATGACATCAGAACACAGAAACGAAAGTATATTGTTCCAAGTGTCCTGTTCAGGTGGTGTAGAGGAAGTAACTGTGAATGGAACTGAATGAGCTGGAATGATGGGAGTCCAGGCCAACTGTGAAGTACAACATGCTGGATTTATCGTGACTTGGTTACAATGTATTTGCAACTCTGCAGTTGAATCTTTTTTTTCTAAGAACTTAAAATTACTAAAATGTAACAGCCTGAACAAAAGTGACTCCATTTTGTCAAACCTTTGAATTTAAAAACTTGTTCTCTTCTGTAACTCAAACCACATAGCCTGAAGCTAACTGCCAGAACACAATGACTCTTGCTCTCACATTGTACACAAATAATAGAGAAAAATTATTAACCCAGATGGCTTACTAACCTGATCTTATTTGAGAATAACAGGAACTGAATCCATGAAGAATAAAGTACGATGCTGGTCAACTCCCACCCGGGAAGTTCCTTGATGATTATGTCTGCACATCCCCCCTTGGTCACCATGAGTCAACTTTCTACCAAAGACCCCTATAAAACCCTTTGACAAACATGGGAGAGGCGGGATGGACTTTGAGACATAATTCCACCATTTCCCCAGGCCACTGGTTTCCTGATTAAAGGCTATATTTCCTTACACCAACACTCATCTCAATTATTGGCTACTGAGAGTCAAGCAAACAGACCTTTGGGGTCTCGGTAACAAAAAGTCTATTATCTCAACTTAAGTCCCACTGCTGTAAGAGACACCCAAAGATTTTATCTATCCATTGTTCAAAGATGCAAACAAATCAATGATATGAGAAAGAAATATATGCTACATGCATTCATCTTCACTCAAGGAGATAATGCAAAATGGGAACCATGCAAGAGAATTCTGGTTGAACTTTACTGAGAAAAGTGAGCAAAATAAAATATGCTTAATTAAAACAGAAAATAACTAGCCCTATAATCTAAATCAACTGATTAAGCCTTTAAAGGTCCTCTCGGTTGAAAATATAGAAATTAGTTCTACTTAATAAAACTTTAATTACTAGTGAGAGGGCTCGCTCTGATTAAATTCATGAAATGGGCCATCCTCTTTATATGCAGATTTAGCTACTCTCACTGAATGTAGAACTCTTCATCCACGGTATGATTTATTGAATTTAGTTGTGACTCCAAAGCCCTCGCTTTTTGCATTATGCTATAAATGGGGAAACACATCTGCCACTCTGGGAAGTAACTTTACATATATTATCTAATTTATTCCTCACTACAACTTTGAGCAGATTGTCAGCTGAGAAAATATACTAAGTAGAGGTTAATTACCATGCCCAAGGTCACACCCGTCGTACATGGCAGAGGCTGCAGTGTTTGAATCCAGGTTGCCTGGCTCTAAAGCATTGAGATTCTGGAATCCTATCTCATCTCTCTTTTAAATAATAGAAAAATGTTTTTCACTTTTCCATGTTTAGACACTTTTCTGAACTAATAATACCAAGATAACTAAGACTTCTTTTAAACTAAAACATTGTCTATGCTTTAAAACAATATAGTACTAAAGCCAAAACAGAGAAAAAGAAAGGCATCACAGTTTTCTTCAGGGTGAGAAAAACTCATAATCAATAAACCAAGAAAGAAAAGTTAACACATGATTAATATCAAGAAGAATGTGCTGTGGCATCCCAGGCCAGACTGGTTTTTCTTGTTGTGTGTGTGTGTTTTGTGCTTGTTAAAAATAACCAAAACAGGTGTTTCAACTACAACTCTGTGAAACCCAAATGAACAAGCACAGACAAGTATGTGAACAAGCACAAGGTTCTCTTATGTCACACTAAAGAATGGAATGGTGAGTTTAGAACTTTCTCTATTCTTTGTTTTACTGTATTATTGAAATAACTATTAATGCATATTTATTTATATATTTCTTTAGTCTTCTTACCATTTATTAACAGCAGAAGTCAAAGAATAGCTTTAAATTATAAGAATCTGACATATACAGTAATAGCAGAAAGACTTTCTATAGATATTTTCATTAGATAGCTTCATATTTATAAAGATTAAATGATTTGCAAATGTTTGCATTAAGAATTTACCCAAATGGTTATAGATGACTACAAGAATTAAAAGTCAAGCTTTTAAATATTATGGCTTTACAATCCAATGTTATTTCAAAAATCCTTTTACCTAGGGGGAGAGGGAAGAGGGAGGGAGGTTTTGGTGATGGGCCATAATAATCAACCACATTGTATATTGACAAAATTAAAAAAAAAAAATCCTTTTACCTAGATCATAAAAAAGATATTTATTATTAAGCAAATCCTAAATATTAAAAAATCAATATATGTTTTATGAAAAAGGGCATATTTTTGTTTTGAAATAGAATTATTTCAAACATTTACACCTGTATTGCTTTAATCTTTATCACCCAAATAACATTCAATATTTCAGTAAAATATATTATATGGCAAGATTTTTTTAAAGGAGTTATCATCAGACTCATATCTAGTCCCTCATGGACAGTTAAACATTTAAAGATCTTACCTTGTGCTGTTCAATGGCATCTATCCACTGCTGTCTATGATCTGGATCCTGAGCACGAAGATACCAAACACTATCATTTACACTAATATCAAATCGACATTCATCAAAATCATGAGGCTGTGGAGAAAAAGCAGAAAATGAAAAGCAAAGCTAATTATATTCTTTGAAGGGTTATGCCCTACAGCAAAAACACGAACATACCCAGTCTGTGCTAATGGAAGACTTGTTATTCTTTTATTTTTCTACTCGTTTTCTTCGGAAGCATCTCAAGACAAGAGAGCAGAAGGACATAGTTACCCAGAACCAAGTTTTATTCACTACTCCTACAAATGAGTTGACACATAAACTACTAATGTCTATTTAAAAAATACAGAGCTGCTGTTTTTCATCAAATGCTTTGAGTCAGCTTACCTCATGGGAACACCACCAAAAGCATAATTTTTAAAAGGGGAAAAATAAGTTCTAGGAAAGACTTACTACTTTTTTTTCCTTACTCCATTATTCAAAAGTAAATTCCCCTTATGAACAGTTTTATCTCATTAAATTTGATAAACAATATATTTATAACAAAACAAGATAAAATAATGTTAACATTTCCCAAGTATCTAAAATTAACTTCTAGGCTCTCACATGACTTTGACAGTAATAGGCAGGAAAGCTTCCAACGAAAAGCAAAAAAAAAGAAAAAAGAAACATTATAGAAGATCTACGTGAGATAGCTCAAGGAAATTCTCAGCATCAAATTGTAAACATCTAGTGAAAATTTCAACTTTTTGACTCTTCATAAGAGTATATAAAATAAATGTATTTTTATATTTTTGTTTTTTCCCCAATAAATGAATTCAAATATGACAAGATCGCATCACATTTACCACCTATTCTTCCACTAGATAGAATCAAATCAATTTCCTCTCCTGTGAACATCTTAGAGAGGTGAGAATCCTCTCTGGTCAATTTAACAACTTATTTGCTGAATAGAATCTGTGTATCCTACTTCTGGGGTTTATTGTTTATTTTCTCCATCCTTTAACAACATCCATCTCTTATCTCCTTATCAGTTTATTTAGCAAAAAAAACCAATGTAAGATAGCCCCACAACACTCTTTCGCCTACAAAACAATTTCTCTTTTAAGATTAAGATAAGAAATCATGGTTCTGACTGGCTAATGGATACACACTGAACATTTCCTGAGTCACTATGTGCTGGGCATCACAGTTAGGACCACAGTAGGATATAGATGTGCTGGAAAGAAGCAAAAGGAAAAAACAAGACAATGCATACCCTGCTTCAGTGATTATAAATACAAAAAGGACATAAAGGACAATGTTTGATATTCATAAAAAAAATGACTACAAATTTAACTGGATGCTAAATATTCAGAAATCTTAAGAATGGAATCTAGTTATTGAGAATAGCTTCTTGGAAAAAGTGAAACATGTATACTATCTGAAGAACCAAGTAAAGTAGATGATGAATCTGCTGTTGTTAAGTAGCCCAGAGGATTTTAAACTTTTAATCCACGGTCATTATCACTATATTTCTAGCCTCTATTCCTGAAAATGTTTTGTATCATGTTCAATATTCTCATTAAAGCTTTAGTTCATAATTTATTAGTTTCTCTAGCGAACTCTGTTCCATGCACACAAGGGAGCCATTTCTACTATCAACAATCTGAGGAGGGCTGGCTGGTTAGCTCAGTTGGTTAGAGCACAGTGTTTAACACCAAGGTCAAGAGTTCAGATCCTCATACTCCCCCACTCCCCAAAAAATATTTTTAAAAAATGAGGAATAGGTGGTATACAAGAAAGATGTGCCAATTGTGAAATTATATAGAAAATCTTTGAACAAAACAGAAGTCTTAAATCTCAACAAAGTAAAAAAAAAAAATGAGAGAAGCTGAGTATAAAGGCAAAGGAAATGACAGATTTGGTAAGAGGATACGTTTCAGAAAATAAATTGAAGAGCATGAAGCTCACATTAAATCTTATTACACACACACATGAACATACGAAGGTACTTCAGAAAGTTCGTGGAAAAATAGAAATAAAAGACAGAAAAATCTTTCCATGAACTTTTTGAAGTATCCTTTAAAAGAGGGCAGACTGCTTCATTAAAAGACAACCAATCCTGTCTTTATATAAAATTTTAGTATTTTGTTCATTTGTATTAATTTTGTTTTTTAAAAAATACTGCATTAAAATATTTAACTTTCTTTTTATTATGAATATTCATGAGATACAAAGCTGACTGTCAGCCCTTGTGCCCATGACGTGAGGGCCAGATTCATACTGGCAGCATACCTATTACCACAAATTACATTTGTACCCTGTATCCCCACCCAATTATCCCCAACCTCTCTCTCCCTCCTGCTTTCCCACCTACTCCACTTTGTAGCCCAAGGAATGTTCTCTCCCTCTGCAAGACCAACACTCTTTATTTCCTTCCTTCTTTCTCTCTTACCCCCCACATATGAGTAAGTACATGTGGTATTTATCCCTCTGTGCTTTGCTTATTTCATTCAACATAAGTTTCTCCAAGCTCATCCATGTTGTTGCAAATGGGAGTATTTCATTCTTTTTTATGGCACAGTAATATTCCATGGTGTATTTATACCACAGTTTCCTTATCCATTCATCAACTGATGGACATTTAAATTGGTTCCATGTCTTGGCTATTGTAAACAGAGCTGCAATGAACATGGGAGTGCAGATATCCCTCTGGCATGATGATTTCCATTCCTCTGGATGTATACCCAGAAGTGGGATTCCTGGATTGTATGGAAGATCTGTGTATAGTGGTTTGAGAAACCTCCATACTGTTTTCCACAGTGCCTGTACTAATTTACAGTCCCACCAACAGTGTAGGAGTGTTCCCTTCTCTCCACACCCTTGTTCGCATTTGTTATTCACCATCTTACTGATTATATCCAGTCTAACTGGGTTGAGGTGGTATCCCAATGTAGTTTTAATTTGCATTTCCATGATGACTAGTGATGTTGAGCATTTTTTCATGTACCTGTTGGCCATCTGTATGTCTTCCTTTGAAAAATGTCTGTTCAGCTCTTTGCTCATTTTTTAATTGGGTTATTTGTTTTTTTTTTTTTTTTTTTGTATAATTGCTTGAGTTCCTTATATATTACAGATATAAATGGCTTGTCAGATGCAGAGTTAGTGAAACTTTCCTCCCACTCAGTAGATTGTTGTTTCACTCTGTGGATTGTTTCCTTTGCTGTGCAGAAGCTGTTTAGTTTGATATAGTCCCATTTGTTTATTTTTCCTTTAACTGCTTGTGCTTTCAGGCTCATGTTCATACAGTCTGTGCCCAGACCTAGTGGCTGAAGTGTTTCACCTATATTTTCCCTTAGTAATTTTACAATTTCACGTCTTACACTTAAGTCAAGACTTAACTGTATGGTGAGAGATGCATATCTAGTTTCATTCTTCTGTATTTGGATATCCAGTTTTCCCAGCACCACTTGTTGAAGAGGCAGTCTTTTCCCCAATGTAGATT
>NW_007728760.1:112380-138669 GCF_000696425.1 Galeopterus variegatus | reverse complement strand
TTCAATTGTTTGGAATAGTTTGAGGAAAATTAGTACTAATTCCTCTTTAAAAGTTTGGTAGAATTCAGCTGTAAAGCCATCTGGACCTGGAGTTTTCTGTGTTGGAAGATTGCTAATTACCACTTCAATCTCCTTGCTTGTTACTGATCTGTTCAGGTTTTCTAACTCTTCTTGGTTCAGTCTTGGTTGTTTGTATGTGTCTAAAAACTTACCCATATCTTCCAGATTTTCATATTGGTTGTCAATAACAGTTGTTTATAATAGTCTCTGATGATTCTTTGTATTTCTGTGGTATCGGCTGTAATGTCTCCCTTTTCGTTTCTGATTTTTGTTCTTTGGGTCTTCACTCTTCTTTTTTTGTTAACCTAGCTAATGGTTTGTCTATTTTATTTATCTTCTTGAAAAACCAACTTCTCGTTTTGTTGATCTTTTCTATTGTTTTGGGGGTCTCTATTTCAATTAGTTCTGCTGTAGTCTTGATTATTTCTTTCCATCTACCAACTTTAGGTTTGGATTGTTGTTGCTTTTCAAGTTCTTTGAGGAATAGAGTTAGGTCATTTATTTGAAGTCTTTCCATTCTTTTGATGTAAGCATTTATTGCAATAAATTTCCCTCTTAGTATGATATATCTTTTTATTAGTTTCAAGCAAGTTTTTGATTTCCTGTTTAATTTCTTCTTGGACCCATAGGTCATTCAGGAGCCTATTATTTAGTTTCCATGTATTTGTATAGTGTCCACAGTTTTGCTTATTATTAATTTCCAATTTTAGTTCATTGTGGTCTGAAAAGATAGTTGGAATGATTTCAATTTTTTAAACTTTGCTGAGACTAGATTTGTGACCTAATATGTGGTCTATCCTGGAGGATGTTCCATGAACTGATGAGAAGAAAGTATATTCTTTAGTTTTTGGGTGAAATGTTCTATATGTATCTGCCAGGTCCAGTTGGTCTAAGGTGTAGTTTAAATTCTGTGTCTTTTTGTTGATTTGTTGCCTGGAAAATCTGTCCCATATGAGAGATGGGTAAGTCACCCACTATTAATGTATTAGATCCTATTTCTTTGTTTAGGTCTAAGAGTGTTTGCCTTATATATCTGGGTGCTCTAGTATTGTGTGTATACATGTTTATGATTGTTATGTCTTCTAGCTGGATAGATCCTTTTATCATTATATAGTGGCCTTCTTTGTCTCTTTTTATGTTTTTTGTTTTAAAGTCTATTTTACTGATATAAGAGTAGCTACTCCTGTTCGTTTTTGGTTTCCATTGCATGGTATATCTTTTTCCATCCCTTCATTTTTAATCTATGTGTGTCCCTACAGGTGTGGTGGGTCCCTTGAAGACAGCATATACTTGATTCTAGCTTTTTAATCCAATCAGTCAGTGTCTTTTGAATGGAGAGTTTAGTCCATTCACATTTATCGACTAAGTGTTGCTTAATTCCTGTCATTTAATTTGTTCTTGTTTAGATCGTTTTAATATTTTTTGATCATTTTGTCCCTTTTTCTTTCTTTTCTTCAATGTTAATTGCAAATTTAAAGTGGGGGGATTTAGCTTCTTTCTCTTTCTTGCTGGCATTTTTGTTTTAATGGTGGGTTTTGCTCTTTCTCGTGTGTATATGTGATAGTGGTCACTATTATTCAGATTCCAGATGAATGACTCCCTTGAGAATTTCTTGCAGGGCTCATTGTGTGGTGAATGCCCACAACTTTTGTTTGTCTGAGAAACACACTATTGCTCCCTCATTTCTGAAGGAGAGCCTTGCTGGGTAAGGAATTCTTGGCAGGCAGGGTTTTCCTTTCAGTACTTTGAATATATCATTCCACTTTCTTCTGGCCTGTAAGGTTTCATTTGAGAAGTCTGTTGTTAGTCTGATGGGGATTCCTGTATAAGTGACCTCACGCTTTTCTCTGGTTGCTTTTAGAATTGTCTTTGAGCTTTGCAAATTTAACTATAATTTGTCTTGTGGAGGATCTTTTTCGATTGAATCTGTCTGGGGACCTTTGAGCTTCCTGGATCTGAAGGTCTGTATCTTGCCCTACACCTCGATAGTTTTCTGTTACTATTTTCTTGAAATTTTTTCAATACCTTTTCCTTTCTCCTGCCCTTTTGGAATACCCACAATTCAGATGTTAGAGCACTTGAGGGTGTCTGCTGTCTCTCTTAGATTTTCCTCATTATTTTTAATTTTTTTCCTTTTTTTGTCTCCCTGAGTTATTTCAAAAAGACCATCTTCAAGCTCTGAAATTCTTTCTTCTGCTTGCTCTAGCCCGCTACTCAAGCTCCCAGTTATGTTTTTTATTTCATTGAGTGAAACTTTCATTTCTAGAAGTTCTGCTACACTCTTTTTTAAGGTATTAATCTCTGTATATTTCCTCCTTCATATCCTGGATAACTTTTCCCATTTCATTGTGTTCTCTAATTAGTCTTCCTTTATTTCTTCAAGATTTCTTAAGATCATTGCTTGGAATTCTTTTTCAGACATCGCAAGGATTCCCTGTTCCATGAAGTCTGACATTGGAGCATTACTGTATTCTTTCGGTTGTGTCATTTCTTCCTGTTTATTTGTAATTCTAGTATTTTTTCTTTTATGTTTGGTCATTTGGTAGAGGGTTTGCTTCTTCTATTACACTGAGGTTGGCTGTGGAGTGGCCCTGGTTGCTACTGTGGTGGTGAATTGTCTTTGCTTTACAGTATGTGTGGTCGTGGTTATGTTAAACCACCTTGGGTCCTGTTCCAGAATACTTGGTCATAGAATGAGCCCCCAGTGCCACATGGTTCTGCTGGGCTCACCTCAGCGGGTTGGGCTGTGGGTGCTGGCGCTCCCCTCTGGGTCTAAGCGGGGGTGGAGTTGCCTCTGCTGCATGGTTCTGCTGTGCTCACCTTGGTAGGACAGGCCATGGGGGCTGGTGCCCCACTCTGGGCCCAAGCAGGGGGACCGGTCACTTGTGCTGCGTGGTGTTGCTGGGCTCACTTCAGTGGGTTGGGTGGCGGGTGCTGGCACTCCCCTCTGGGTCCAAGGAGGCTATTTATCTTGATTATTGAAATTTTGTTGCTTCCTTAAGTTTTGCAGCTGAGGTGAGTCCCTCACTGGTATCACCCTAGTCTAGGCATTGACAGGTATAATTACTATAAAGAAACAAATGTGAGATAAAGGCCAAAGTCAGAAGAGAAACTTTGAGAGATGGTAGATATAAGACATGGCCTAAGGGAAAAAAAGACTAAAAAAATTTTAAAAGGAGTTAAGGCAACAGGGTAAAAGTAAACAGAGCTAAGAAAAAAGAAACAGAGGTGAAAACCATATCAGAAGCAGCAATAAAAAAGAAATCAGGCTAAAAAAGTAGATCAGGCTAAAAAACCATATCAGAAGCAGCAATAAAAAGAAATCAGGCTAAAAAAGTAGATCAGGCTAAAAAACCATATCAGAAGCAGCAATAAAAAGAAATCAGGCTAAAAAAGTAGATCAGGCTAAAAAACCATATCAGAAGCAGCAATAAAAAGCACATCAGGCTCAAAAAAATGAGGCATGGTAGACAGACTTGAAAAGAACAAAATGAAAGAGAGGCATAACAATGAGTAGACAATGGAGGTAAAGTAAATACTTTAACTGCTGTTTTCAAAGATGCAAATGTAACATGTAAAAGAAAGATGTACTATGCCCAGAAAAAACAGACACAGAAAGATTAACATGAAGGCATATTCTGTGAAGTTAATTCATTTCAAGAATAAAGAAAATGCTATAGAAGTGTTTCTCAAGCTCGTTGCATTATCATAATTCTCCCCAGGAGAAATTAAATACTAAAGAATTAGATTTTGTCTAGTAGATTTTGGGGGAGCCACAAACCATTGTAATATCTAAGATTTCACTCCCCCCCTCCCCAAGAACCAAGTTTCACTACCACTGACAATGCACGTTACAGAAGATAGCCATCTACAAAAAGGTGGGCCCTCATACTTAACCATGTTAACATTCACTTTTAAGGACAGAAAATATTTCAAAAGATGAAATGAATACATGGCACTTATTTCCACTATCTACCAAAATAACCTTATAGGAAAACAAGAGGCATAAATACACACACACACACACACACACACACATATGCATGCGCACACACACACACACACACACACACACAAAGAAGAAAAAAGATGTCAAAATTTAAAGTTGGAATGTGGTAACTGACTTAACAGGCCTTAGAAAGCTGAAAATTAAACATCTACAAAAGAATCAAGCCAATTTGTACTCAATGCTGGAGAAGAAAAAAAATTGCAGGCATTAGGTAGTCCTAAGGTAAAGTTATGGATGGAGCTGAAAACAGGAGGTTTGAGTTATTAAAAGGTGCAACTAGACCCATGAAACCCCACCTGCCCATCCCAAGTGTTGGTGACCACCCATCTACCACTATGCAATAACATTCAGGGCCCATTCCGCACACCCAGGAGAGATTAAATCAGACATTCCCACACAGCAGAGGGTAGAGGGTGCCATGGCGGGAGGGCGGGAAGGAAGCAGATAATAAAAAGTCTTCATACTAAAGGTCTCTTTCCCCTTCTTTACTCCAAGAAGGCTAGGATTCATACTTGTTCTTTCTATCCCATTCTGCCTATAAGGAAGATTCTTCTATGGGAAAACTAAGTAATCCAAGAGAAAAGGCATATAGTAATATTTGAGGGTTTAATACCCAGAACTGAAATGAGGGAGTAACCAAGAGGAATAAGAGACAATTGAGATTCATGAAAAGAAGGCAACATAGGAGACAAGCAAAGGGACTTCTGAGGAAAACAATAAAGAAAAATGTCAGCAACAGAGTTATGAAGAAAGCCCACAAGTCTAGGTTAGAACAGTATGACAGGAGGCTTTAGAAGGGATTTTTCAAATAGGGGAAAAAGAATGGAAAAATTATCTAAAAGGTTAAACTCAGTGCACAGGATGTAGGAAGACTTAGAAATTCAGAGAAAGCTATTTACATTTTTAAAGAACTTTACTGAGATGTAATTAATGTAAAATAAACTTTATCAACTTAAAGTATATAATTCAATAAGTTTCTTCCTTTATATATAAGCCATGAAATCACTGCCACAATCAAGATGGAAATGTCATCATTTCTGTCATCCCCAAAAGACTTCCTCATACTTGCCTGCAGAACATCCCTCCATTTTCCACCAGCTCCTAGAAACCAAGAATCTGCTTTCTTTCATATATATATTTCTTGCACTGTATACTAGTTTGCCTTTATTTAGTTTTATGTAAATGAAATCTTTTATGCCTGTTTTTAACTCATTGTAACAATTTTAAGATTCATACATGTTGTTGTGTCACAGTAATTCATTCCTTTCATTGCTCTGGATATAACATTTTGCTTACTCTCTCATTCACCTGTTAATGAGCAGTTGTTCTGAGGGCTTTAGAAGAAGAGAGGGAGAGTCTTTCTTGCTCTCTCTTGCTCTCTCTGCTCCACCACTTTGCAATGTGATACCCTGCCATAACTGAAGCCACCACCAAAGAAAGTCTTCACCAGCTGTGTTCCCTGGACTCTGGACTTCCCAGCCTCTGAAACTAAGTAAAGCCTCACCAGATGCGCGCCTCTTGATCTTGAACTTCCAAACCTCCCAAACTATGGTGTCATCTGGAGCTTGAGTTGCTGCACACGAGTATCGAAGTTCTTTTTGGACCAGGACTGTATGAAGAACCTGCATTTTGCCCAAAGAGTCACTGCTCTATGCCCATCGCGAGAGGCTCCCAGACCTCTCTCTCCAGACCTGTCCAAAGCCCAGACCCCCAACTCAGAGAGCGAGGAATTGGATCTGAGAGGGGAGCCAGGAATTAAACAGCTCAGCTGAGTGTGCGTGGAGTAGGGAGACGTCCAGCAGGGGAGGTGGAAGCTCTGGAGAGACCACATGCCCTGTGGTGCAGGAGGGTGACCCAGCAGCCTGGCCAAGTGTGCGCAGAGCAGGGAGACATCCAGCAGGGGAGAAAGAAATTCTGCAGAGACTATACGCCCTGCGGTGCCAGTGAACGACCCAGCAACCTGGCCCGGTGCGCGTGGAGCAGGGAGACGTCCAGCACGGCAGGTGGAAGCTCCTTAGAGACCACACGCCCTGCGGTGCTGGCACGTGACCCCCCAGGTAGGCCTTACCGCTGCCACCCAACTCCATCCCCAGCCCGGCCAAGTACATGCTGACCAGAGAGGTGGCTCCCCAGAGAGGCCCAAGACCCAAGGCAACCACAGACACAAGGCACTAGTGGCCAACTGCGCAGACACTGAGGTAGCCATACCAAATTGGCACCCCCAGCAGCGTCCTAGCCAGATAATAGTGTCAAGCCAGTGGACTGTGAACCCCCCCAGCCACAATGACTAAACATCAAAGGAAAGATACCAGAAATATGAAAAATCAAGAAAGTACACCACCAAAGGGTGATAACTCTCAAGCTCTAGATCCTATAGAACAAGAAGCCCTTGAAATGGTGGACAAGGAATTTCGAGTGATAATTCTAAGGAAACTGAATGAGATACAAGAAAACTCAGCTAGACAACATGATGAAATGAGGAAGAGGATACAGGATCTGAAAGAAGAAATGTACAAGGAAATCAATGCCCTGAAAAAGAATGTAGCAGAGAATGCCGAGCTGAAGAATTCATTCAACGAAATTAAAAACACAACAGAGAGTTTAACCAGCAGGCTTGCAGAAGTAGAAGAGAGAACTTCTGACCTTGAAGATGGGCTGTTTGAAATAACACAGGCAGACCAAAAAAAAAAAAAAAAAGAATTAAAAGCATTGAAGAAAATATAAGAGAGATATCAGACAACCTTAAACGCTCAAATATCCAAGTCATGGGTATTCCAGAAGGGGAGGAAAAAGGAGTTGCATAGAAAACGTATGCAACAAAATAGTGCCAGAAAACTTCCCAGTTATTGGAAAAGACACAGATCTACAGATTCAGGAAACTCAAAGATACCCAAACATATTTAACCCAAAAAGGTCTTCTCCAACACATGTTACAGTCAAATTGGCAAAACTCAAAGACAAAGAATCTTAAAAGCTGCAAGAGAGAAGTGTCAAGTCACCTATAAGGGAGCCCCAATCAGACTAACATCAGACTTTTCATCACAAACCCTAAAACCCAGAAAGGAATGGGATGATATATTCAAAATACTAAAAGAAAGAGATTGCCAGCCAAGAGTACTCTACCCCACAAGGCTACCCTTCCAAAATGAAGGGCAAATAGTATATCTCTCAGACAAACAAAAACTGCGGGAGTTCATTACTACATGACCACCCTTACAGCAAATTCTCAAGGGAGTACTGGGTTTGCTACCTGAAAAATAATTACCACTGCCATCAAAACCCACTAGTTAATAAAAATGGCATTCCTGAAGAGAAAACAAACAAACAAACAAAAAGGCTATCTACAACCCAGGAAACCAACAAACACAGCAAACCAACAGTTAATCAGAAAGAAAGGAACAAAAGACACCTAAGACATCCAAACAATAATCTATAAAATGCTAGGATTAAATCAACACTTTTCAATAACAACTCTTAATGTGAAAGGCTTAAATTCCCCAATCAAAAAACACAGACTGGCTGACTGGATTGAAAAGGAGGACACAACTATATGCTGCCTTCACTGGACCCACCTCAGGCACAAAGACTCACATAGACTAAGAGCAAAAGGATGCAAAAGGTTTACCATGCAAACAAATGAAAAACGAGCTGGAGTAGCTATTCTTATATCTCATAAAATAGAAGCTTGCCCATTTACAATAGCCACCAAAAAAATAAAATACTTAAGAATTGAGTTAACCATGGATGTGAAAAATCTCATATAATGAGAACTACAAACCACTGGTGAGAGAAATTAAAGAGGACACAAGAAGATGGAACGATATCCCATGCTCTTGGATTGGAAGAATCAACATAGTGAAAATGTCCATACTACCCAATGTGATCTACAAATTCAATGCAATCCCTATCAAAATTCCAATGACATTTTTCTCAGAAATGGAAAAAACTATCCAGACATTTATATGGAATAACAGCAGACCACACATAGCCAAAGCAATGCTGAGCAAAAAAAATAAACCTGGAGGCATAGCATTACCTGTCTTTAAACTATACTACAAAGCTATAACCATAACAGCATGGTACTGGCATAAAAACAAACACACTGATCAATGGAATAGAATAGAGAATCCAGAAATCAACCAACACGCCTACAGCCATCTGATCTTTGACAAAGGCACCAAGCCTGCACACTGGGGAAGAGACTACCTCTTCAGCAAATGGTGCTGTGATAACTGGATATCCATATGCAGGAGAATGAAACTAGACCCATACCTCTCACCATGTACTAAAATGAACTCAAAATGGATTAAGGAATTAAATATAATTCCTGAAACAATAAAACTTCTTAAAGAAAATATAGGAACACTTCAGGAAGTCGGACTGGATACAGACTTCATGAATATGACCCCAAAAGCATGGGCAACAAAAGGAAAAATAAATAAATGGGATTATATCAAACTAAAGAGCTTCTGCACTGCAAAAGAAACAATTAACAGAGTGGAAAGACATGCAAAAAAAACAATCAACAGAGCAAAAAAACAACCAACAGAGTGGGAGAAAATATTTGCAAAAATATACATCTGACAAAGGATTAAATCCAGAATATACAAGGAACTCAAACAACTTTACAATAAAAAAACGAGCAACTGAATTTAAAAATGGGCAAAAGAGCTAAATAGGCATTTCTCAAAGGAAGATATACAAATGGCCAACAGACATATGAAAAAATGCTCAACATCACTCAGCATTCGGGAAATGCCAATCAAAACCACACTGAGATAACCATCTCACCCCAGTCAGGATGGCTAATTTCCAAAAGACTGTGAATGATATATGCTGGCTACATTGCGGAGTAAAACGAACTCTCATACATTGTTGGTGGGACTGCAAAATGGTGCAGCCTCTATGGAAAATGGTATGGAGATTCCTCAAACAATTGCAGATGGATCTACCATATGACCCAGCTATCCCCCTGCTGGGAATATACCCAGAGGAATGGAAACCATCAAGTTGAAGGTATACCTGTTCCCCAATGTTCACTGCAGCACTCTTTACGATAGCTAAGAGTTGAAACCAGCCCAAATGTCCATCATCAGATGAGTGGTTATGGAAAATGTGGTATATTGACATAATGGAGTACTATTCAGCTATAAAAGAGAATGAAATACCGCCATTTGCAACAACATGGATGGTCCTAGAGAGAATTATATGAAGTGAAATGAGTCAGGCATAGAAAGAGAAATATCACATGTTCTCACATATTTGTGGAAGCTAAAAATAAATAAATACACACAATTACAATTCCTTGAAGTTGATATGACAAGCAAACAGGACATCATTGGGAGTGTGGGGGGAGAGGTGGGTCGGAGGGGGAGAGGCAGAGGGAGGGAGATTTCAGTAATTGGCCACAATAATCAACCATATTGTACATTGTCAAAATAAAATAAAATTTGGAAGAAAATAAAAAACAAAACAACAACAACAAAAAAAGTGAAAACAACCTAAATGTCCACCAACTGCTAAAGAGATAAGCAAAATGCAGAATATCCATATAGTGGAAAATTTTTCAGCCATAAAAAGGAATAAAGTATTGCTACATGCTGCAGCATGGACGAACCTTAAAAACATGCTACATGAAAGAAGCCAGACACAAAAGGCCACATAATATATGATTTCATTTATATGAAATGTCCAGAATTGGTAAATTCATTCAGACAAAAAGCAGAGAAGTGGTTGCTATGGTTTGGGGGAGAGGAAATGGGAAGTAAAAAATGAAAAAAAAAATAATAATAAGGGGTTGTTTCTAGTTTTTGGCTATTTGAAATAAATATGCTATGAGAATTCATGTCTTTGTATGGACATATGAGGGTACTTCAAAAAGTTCATGTAAAGATTTGTATTATTTTCAAACCTATTTTTCCATGAACTTTTAAAGTACCCTCATATATTTTTATTTCTTTTGACCTACATGTTGGATAACTGAGTCATATAGTAAGTAAACATTTAACTTTTAAAAATTGCCAAAAGTAGTTGTATCATTTTATATTCCCTGCAGCAGTCTACTCCACATCCTTGCTTGTGTTTACTTCTGAACTCTATTCTGTTCCATTGATCTAAATGTCTATTTTTACTCCAATACCAGTCTTAATTATTGTTGCTAAATAGTCACTTTTGAAATCAGATGTTGTAAATTCTTAGACTTTTCTTTTTAAAAATTGCTTTGGCTAGTCTAGGTAGTTTTTATTTACATATCCATTTACAGCAACATTTTGGTATAAGGTTGCACTGATTTCATAAATTTTCTACAAAATAATATGGGAAGATATGATACCTTAATGATACTGTCTTCTATTATGAACATAGTATCTTCCCCCAATTATTTAGGTCTTCTTTAATTTATCTCGGCAATTTCATGTAGTTTACAGGGTATGATGTACAGGTATAAAACACATTATTAGACTGATTCCTAAATATTTTGTTTTTTATATTTACATGGGGTTGTTTTTAAAATTCCACTCTAATTGTTTGCATATAGTATATGATATTTCATATTTGTATAGCCTTGTATCCTACGATGCCAAATTTACTTTGCAGTACTAACAGCTACTAGTTTATTCCACTTACAGAATAAACATGAATGAATCTGCAAAACAGTGCCATCTGTAAACAGTTTTATTTGTGACTTTCTGATCTTTATGCCTTTTTCCTTGCCATATTGAAATGACTAGGATGTCAACCACAATGCTAAATTGAAGTGTCCTGTTCCTGATTTTAGAAGAAGCATAAACTGCTTTACCATTAAGCATGATGTTAGCTATGGATTTTTGTAGATTCCCTTCAAGGTTAATATTCCCTTCTATTTCTGGATTCCTAACAGAAGTTTTGTGTTTTGTTTTCTTTTGTTTTTCTTCTTTTCAATCAAAGGGTTGGTTGGATTTTGCCAAGTGTTTTTTCCCTTTGCATCTACTAAGATTTGGTATGCATTTTTATCTTTCATTTGTTAATATGGTGAATTATGACTGATTTAACAACATTAAATTAACCGTGCATTCCGGAGATAAACCCCAATTGGTCATGATGTATAGTCCTTTTTATATACTACCAGGTTTGATTTGCTTATACTTAATAAAGAAATATTACATCTATGTCCACCAGAGATACAGATCTGTAATTTCATTTTTTTGTAATGTCTTTGTCGGGTTTCAGTATCATGGTTATGCTGGCCACATAATGTGTAATGGAAAGTGTTTCCTCCTCCACTTCCTGAAAGATCTTGTATAAACTTGGGATTATTTCTTTGAATGAAAGAACATACCAATGAAATCATATGGGCTTGTTTTCTTAGTCAGAGGTGTTAACAAATTCAGTTTTTCAGACATAGAGTTATTCAGATTTTCTGTATTTTAAAGACATTAAGAGGAAAAAAAGAGTTCTACATTTACACAAATATTTACTTTCTCTGATGCTCTTTGTTACTTCCTAAATATCTGAGTCTTCTTCTGGTGTCATGTCCATTCCACCTGAGTAACTTCCATAGCATTTCTTGTACTGCAGGTCTGCTAGCAATAAGTTCTCTTAGTTTTCCTTTACCAGAAAATATCTTTATTTCTCTTCAATTTTGAAGGATATTTTCAATGAAGAAAGAATTCTGGTTTGACAGATTTTTTTTCTTTAAACACATTAGATGATGTTCCCTTGCCTTCTAGCCTCTGGTTTCTAGCGAGAAGTGTGTGTTAACCTTTCTGTGTCATTTTTTCTCTGGCTACCCTCAAGATTTTTTATCTTTAGTTTCCAGCAGTTTCCATGGTGTGCTAAGGTTCCAATTTATCTTCCTGTTTGGTGTTTGTTGAGCTTCTTGAATCTGTAAATTTATATCTTTCACCTAATTGAAAAAGTTTATTATGTCTTCAAATATCTTTTCACTCTTTTTTCTCTCCTCTTGAGACTCCAAAAACCCTTATAATTTGTAACTGTCCTTCAGAGCCCCAAATTTCTGTTTATTTAAAAACAAAAATAAACAAAATCTCTCTGTTAAGAATGAGTATCTTCTTTTGACCTATATTCAAAATCCTGATTATTTTCTCTCTTTCTCTCTCTCTCTTTTTTTTTTTTTTTTTTGGTTGCTGACTGGTGAGGGGATCCAAACCCTTTGACCTTGGTGTTATAAAACCATGCTCTACAGCTGTAGCAGGTGCCAAGGTGAGCTGAGACCTGCATGGCACTAGGGCACATTCTAAGGTCTTGGAGGGAGGGAAGCACCCACAGCCATAGCAGGTGCTGAGGTGAACCAAGAACCACACAGCACCGGGGCTCAGTTGTAGGCCCTGGAGGGAAGTACCCACAGCCACAACAGGTGCTGGGGTGAGCTGAGAACCACCCAGCACTGGGGCGCTCAGTCTTCTACCCTGGTGGGAAGAACCCAAGCTGCAACAGCCGCACTTTTTTTTTTTTTTTTTTTTTTTTGGTTGCTGACTGGTGAGGGGATCCAAACCCTTTGACCTTGGTGTTATAAAACCATGCTCTACAGCTGTAGCAGGTGCCAAGGTGAGCTGAGACCTGCATGGCACTAGGGCACATTCTAAGGTCTTGGAGGGAGGGAAGCACCCACAGCCATAGCAGGTGCTGAGGTGAACCAAGAACCACACAGCACCGGGGCTCAGTTGTAGGCCCTGGAGGGAAGTACCCACAGCCACAACAGGTGCTGGGGTGAGCTGAGAACCACCCAGCACTGGGGCGCTCAGTCTTCTACCCTGGTGGGAAGAACCCAAGCTGCAACAGCCGCACACCGAGGTGAGCCGAGACCAGCTTGGCACCAGGGCTCAGCGCTCCCAGGTGGAAGTGCCCACATCCACAGCTGCTGCCAAGGTGAGCTGAGACCAGAGCGGCACTGGGGTCACTCTTAGGCCCCAGAGGGAAATGCCCACAGCTGCAGCCGCCGCCGAGGTGAGCCAAGACCAACGCAGCACAGGGGCTCAGTCTTAGGTCTCAGAGGGAAATGCGCACAAGCCCAGCAGGCGCCAAGGTGAGCCAAGACCCACGCAGCACTGTGGGCTCAGTCTGAAGTGTTGGAGGAAAGTGCTCATAGGCCAAGCAGGTGCAGAGGTGAACTGAGACCCATGTGGTACTGGGGTCTCAGGCTATGGCCACAGATTCTGGAACAGGAGCCAAAGCGGTGTAATATAGCCATTGCCACACCTATGGTCAACTGCAAGGACAGTTCACCACCATAGTACCAGCCAAGGCTGCTCTAGAGGCAACCTGCCACTCACTCGACTACACTGATATAAAAAGAGTCAGCAGTACAGCCTGTAAATAGAGAAAGAAATCTTTATCCTTATAGCCAAACCCACAGTAACAGAAGAAGCGAGTCCTCTACCTGGTGACCAAACATCAACGAAAAAACACTAGAATTACTAACAAACAAGAAAATATGACATCACTGAAGGAATACAATAATGATCAAATTTCAGACCCCATAGAACAGAGAATCCTACAAATGTCTCAAAAGGAATTCCGAGAAATGATCTTAAGAAAACTCGAAGAGATAAAAGAAGACTCAATTAAATGAAACAAGAAAAAATACCCAGAATATGAAGGAGGAAATTTACAAAGAGATTAATACCTTAAAAAAGAGTGTAGCAGAACTCCTAGGAATGAAAGAAACACTCAATAAAATAAAAAACACAACAGAGAGCTTGAGCAGCAGGCTAGAGCAAGCAGAAGAAAGAATTTCAGAGCTTGAAGATAGTCTTTTCGAAATAACCCCGGCAGATGAAAAAAAAGGAAAAAAAAATTTAAAATAATAAAGATAATCTAAGAGAGACAGCAGACAACGTCAAGCACTCTAACATCTGAATTGTGGGTATTCCAGAGGGGAGGAGAAAGGAAAAGATATTGAAAACCTATTCAAAGAAATAATAGCAGAAGACTTTCCAGGTGTAGAGAGAGGTACAGACCTTCAGATCCAGGAAGCTCAAAAGTCCCGAAACAGATTCAATCCAAAAAGATCTTCTCCAAGACACGTTATAGTCAAATTTGCAAAGCTTAAAGACAGATAATTCCAAAAGCAGCAAGAGAAAAGCATCAAGTCACCTATAGGGAACCCCCATCAGACTAACAGCAGACTTCTCAACTGAAACCCTATAGGCCATAAGAAAGCAGAATGATATATTCAAAATACTAAAAGAAAAAAACTGCCTGCCCAGAATTCCTTACCCAGCAAGACTCTCCTTCAGAAATGAGGGAGAATAGTGTATTTCCCAAACAAAAGTTGTGGGAGTCCACCATATGACCAGCCCTGCAAGAAATTCTCTAGGGAGTCTTTCATCTAGAATCTGAATAATGATGATCACTATCATTATAGTGACAAGAAATAGCAAAACCCACCGTTAAAACAAAAATGCCAGTGAGAAAGAGAAAGAAGCTAAATCATGCCACCTCAAGTTTCCAACTACCACTGAAGAGAAATAAAAGGGGAAGTAATGATCAAAAGATATTTAAAACATCTAAACAAAAAGCAATTAAATAACAGGAATTAAACAATACCTGTTAATAACTACCCTAAATGTGAACGGATTAAACTTCCTTTTCAAAAGACACAGACAGACTGATTGGATTAGAAAGCCAGACCCAAGTATATGCTGTCTTTCAGAGACCCCCCTCACCTGTAAAGGGATGGAAAAAGATATACCATGCAGTGGAAACCAAAAACGAACAGGAGTAGCTACTCTTATATCAGTAAAATAGACTTTAAAACAAAAAACATAAAAAGAGACAAAGAAGGCCCCTATATAATGATAAAAGGATCTATCCAGCTAGAAGACATAACAATCATAAACATGTATACACACAATACTAGAGCACCCGGATATATAAGGCAAACACTCTTAGACCTAAACAAAGAAATAGGAGAGAAGGGAACACTCCTACACTGTTGGTGGGACTGTAACTTAGTACAGTCACTGTGGAAATCAGTATGGAGGTTTCTCAAACCACTATACACAGATCTTCCATACAATCCAGGAATCCCACTTCTGGGTATACACCCAGAGGAATGGAAATCATCATGCCAGAGGGATATCTGCACTCCCATGTTCATTACAGCTCTGTTCACAATAGCCAAGATATGGAACCAACCTAAATGTCCAGCACTGGACGACTGCAGAGAGAAGGGAACACTCCTACACTGTTGGTGGGACTGTAACTTAGTACAGTCACTGTGGAAATCAGTATGGAGGTTTCTCAAACCACTATACACAGATCTTCCATACAATCCAGGAATCCCACTTCTGGGTATACACCCAGAGGAATGGAAATCATCATGCCAGAGGGATATCTGCACTCCCATGTTCATTACAGCTCTGTTCACAATAGCCAAGATATGGAACCAACCTAAATGTCCAGCACTGGACGACTGCAGAGAGAAGGGAACACTCCTACACTGTTGGTGGGACTGTAACTTAGTACAGTCACTGTGGAAATCAGTATGGAGGTTTCTCAAACCACTATACACAGATCTTCCATACAATCCAGGAATCCCACTTCTGGGTATACACCCAGAGGAATGGAAATCATCATGCCAGAGGGATATCTGCACTCCCATGTTCATTACAGCTCTGTTCACAATAGCCAAGATATGGAACCAACCTAAATGTCCAGCACTGGACGACTGCAGAGAGAAGGGAACACTCCTACACTGTTGGTGGGACTGTAACTTAGTACAGTCACTGTGGAAATCAGTATGGAGGTTTCTCAAACCACTATACACAGATCTTCCATACAATCCAGGAATCCCACTTCTGGGTATACACCCAGAGGAATGGAAATCATCATGCCAGAGGGATATCTGCACTCCCATGTTCATTACAGCTCTGTTCACAATAGCCAAGATATGGAACCAACCTAAATGTCCAGCACTGGACGACTGCAGAGAGAAGGGAACACTCCTACACTGTTGGTGGGACTGTAACTTAGTACAGTCACTGTGGAAATCAGTATGGAGGTTTCTCAAACCACTATACACAGATCTTCCATACAATCCAGGAATCCCACTTCTGGGTATACACCCAGAGGAATGGAAATCATCATGCCAGAGGGATATCTGCACTCCCATGTTCATTACAGCTCTGTTCACAATAGCCAAGATATGGAACCAACCTAAATGTCCAGCACTGGACGACTGCAGAGAGAAGGGAACACTCCTACACTGTTGGTGGGACTGTAACTTAGTACAGTCACTGTGGAAATCAGTATGGAGGTTTCTCAAACCACTATACACAGATCTTCCATACAATCCAGGAATCCCACTTCTGGGTATACACCCAGAGGAATGGAAATCATCATGCCAGAGGGATATCTGCACTCCCATGTTCATTACAGCTCTGTTCACAATAGCCAAGATATGGAACCAACCTAAATGTCCAGCACTGGACGACTGCAGAGAGAAGGGAACACTCCTACACTGTTGGTGGGACTGTAACTTAGTACAGTCACTGTGGAAATCAGTATGGAGGTTTCTCAAACCACTATACACAGATCTTCCATACAATCCAGGAATCCCACTTCTGGGTATACACCCAGAGGAATGGAAATCATCATGCCAGAGGGATATCTGCACTCCCATGTTCATTACAGCTCTGTTCACAATAGCCAAGATATGGAACCAACCTAAATGTCCAGCACTGGACGACTGCAGAGAGAAGGGAACACTCCTACACTGTTGGTGGGACTGTAACTTAGTACAGTCACTGTGGAAATCAGTATGGAGGTTTCTCAAACCACTATACACAGATCTTCCATACAATCCAGGAATCCCACTTCTGGGTATACACCCAGAGGAATGGAAATCATCATGCCAGAGGGATATCTGCACTCCCATGTTCATTACAGCTCTGTTCACAATAGCCAAGATATGGAACCAACCTAAATGTCCAGCACTGGACGACTGCAGAGAGAAGGGAACACTCCTACACTGTTGGTGGGACTGTAACTTAGTACAGTCACTGTGGAAATCAGTATGGAGGTTTCTCAAACCACTATACACAGATCTTCCATACAATCCAGGAATCCCACTTCTGGGTATACACCCAGAGGAATGGAAATCATCATGCCAGAGGGATATCTGCACTCCCATGTTCATTACAGCTCTGTTCACAATAGCCAAGATATGGAACCAACCTAAATGTCCAGCACTGGACGACTGCAGAGAGAAGGGAACACTCCTACACTGTTGGTGGGACTGTAACTTAGTACAGTCACTGTGGAAATCAGTATGGAGGTTTCTCAAACCACTATACACAGATCTTCCATACAATCCAGGAATCCCACTTCTGGGTATACACCCAGAGGAATGGAAATCATCATGCCAGAGGGATATCTGCACTCCCATGTTCATTACAGCTCTGTTCACAATAGCCAAGATATGGAACCAACCTAAATGTCCAGCACTGGACGACTGCAGAAGGAAAATGCAGTATATATACACCATGGAATAGTACTCTGCCATAAAAAAGCATGAAGTTCTCCCATTTGCAACAACATGGATGAGCTTGGAGAAACTTATGTTGAGTGAAATAAGCAAAGCACAAAGGGATAAATACTGCTTGTCCTCACTCATAAGTGGGAGCTAAAAGATGAACAAGGAAGGACAGACCACAGTGGTGCATTGGACTTGCAGAGGGATAAAGCATACCTACGGATACAAAGTGGAGTGGGGGGAAGGGGGATGGGGACGGAGGTCAGGGACAATTGGCTGTGGGACATGGGGTATAATTGCAATTTGTGGTAATGGGTACGCTGCCAGTATGGATATGTCCACCACATCTTGGGTATGAGTGGTGACAATCAGCTTTTTATCTCATGAATATTCATAACCAATAATAAAAAAAACCAGAAAAGTTAAATATTTACCAAAACTAAGAAATAAATAAAATAAAATAAAACTGTGCTGTACCTACCTACTGAGGCAACTGGCCAGCTCTCTGTCATGTTTATCTGTTATAAATCCTATGCAGTGAATTTTTTTGTTTCTGATATCATTCTTTTCAGTTCTAAAATTCCCATTGGTTCTTTTTTATACTTTCATTTTTTCGTGCTGAAATTGCCTATATCTTCATTCATTAAAAGTATATTTCCCCCCCCCCCCCCCAACTGCTGGCCAATAAAGGGTTATAAAAGCATATTTTCTTTGACCTAACTGAACATAATTCTAATAGTTGCTTTAATATCCTTGCCAGATAATTTTAACATCTGGTTCATGTTGAGTTTGGCATTTGCTCAGGTCTTTTCCCTTCAAAATGTATTGCAATTTCTGGCTCTTCATATGTTGAGTAACTTTGGGTTGATCCTGGACATTGTGAATCTTAGGTTGTGATCTCTGGATTCTGTTACACAGCTCTAAAAAATATTGCTATTGTTTTGGTTGTAGCTGGCAATTTGCTTAGACTGAAACTGCCAGTTCTGTCATGTGTTTAATGAGCAACAGCTAGAATCTCAATTCATACTGCCTTCAGTCTGGCCTGCACAAATAGTTGCCCTCAAGTCATGTAAAGAGTTGGGCAGACTTTTATACTCAGAATTTGGAGTTCCCCTTCTCTGGCTCTCTGTTTCAGGATTCTCTCCTCACTATGTAGTTTCCTTCCCTTGGTTCCTACTGCTATAAAGATGGCTGGTTTTCCTTAAAAGAGTTTTAGTTCCCCCACATCTCTGCCATGGTGGACAGTGACTCAGATCACAGTTCAGAATGCTTTCAGATTTCCACACACATGTGGTTCAGGAATCAACCAGAGACATGGGTGGAGTTAATACATACAATTTTCAGTTCCCTTTCTCTGGCTTTCTCTTTTCTGTGGTTCCCATCTCATTTTTCAGCATTTCTGGTTGTATCTGGTACTGTTTCCAGGTTCTGTCAGTCAGTCAGAAAGATAGTTGGCTGTTTTTTTTGTTGGAGTTTTAGCCACCTAGCACCAGCACCACAATGGAGATATGACCTTTTTCTACCAAATTTTCAAATATCCTGCCAAACACTCATGAGGATCAAAGACTTATAATAATCTAAGTCTAGCATCTAACTCTTCTTTACAAATAAATGTGAAGTATTAAAATTCCTTTGCTCAACAAAAGGACAGTTAAATAAATCCTATTAAATTCAAACAATATTAATCAGTGCTCTAAATTACAAGCAAAAAAACCTGATTCTTACTTAAGAAAAGGAATTTATTTAGAAGTTATCAGGCAGCCGATATTGCTAAGAAATAAAAAGAACTAAGATCAGAAAATGGAAAGAGCCAGGGGAGACTAGATGTCATTTGTAGGAACAGGGTTGCTTCTGCTTCTGGATCTAGTAAGCCACTATTGACAGTGCTGCTACTAGAAACTGGATGCTGCTGCTGCTGCTGCCGCCAACACTATCAAAAGAAAAAGTACCTGTCTCTGCTTCTCCGTATGATCCTGTTCTGGAATCAAAGTAAGGCTAGAGAGGGAAAGAAGGGAAAGTGGGGGTGCGGCCTGACTGTCTAGGCCTAATTCATATGCCCATATGCTAAGTAACTAAAGTGAGTTGACAAGCTGGGGGATCGTGGAATGGGTGAGGAAATTAAGTATCTGGCCTTTATAGATTTATATGTGGGAAACTTTCTACTCACACTCGCGGTAGAGAATTCCTCAAAAGCAAATGGGGGATTTTGATAATGAGCATGCCACTTGTTAACCTATTATCTCTGTTAAATCCACTCTTCTATACTGTTCTGTGCTACTGGGACCGGGATGCTGCAAACTACATTTTTCCTAGCCTCCTTTGTTAGGTTCTGCCAATATGGGGCACTAGATAGACCTGAGCAAGGAAGAAGATAGAAAGAATTTCTGCTTTTCTGTTTGCACACCGTTGCAGCAGCATTCTTAAATTAAGTTTGGGCCTAAAGGTTTCTTCAGATACGGGAACTGTAACCTAACTTGATGTGCAGACAGACAGTAACCTACTCCTAGGACAAGTAGCCAAGTCTCAGCCAGTTACATGTGGCCAACTGTTTAAACCATGTTCAAATAAGGCTAAAACCCAATTGTAACTAATCCAGCTGTTTCTGTACCTCACTTCCGTTTTCTGTATCTCACTTTCCTTTTTCTGACTATAAATCTTCGCTGACCACACAGCAGCCCCAGAGTCACTTTGAACCTATTCTGTCCTGGTGGCTGCCCAATTTGCAAATAGTTCTTTGCTCAATTAAACTCTGTTAAATTTAATTTGTCTAAAGTTTTTCTTAACAGCATCTGCCCAGCAAAAGTCCTTAGCCCTGGCAGTGGCAGTTCCACTCTACAGCCTCTTTTAGAATTCCTTGAACCAGCTCCATCTAGCTACCTCAGAGGTACCAGCACCAGCTATGTAAGGACAACTTCTTAGATATGTGAAGTGTAGCTCCATAACATTCCCCTTCCAGACTACTGAGATATTAGTACCAGTTAAACTGGATATAATCCCCCTTCTAGATATCTGAGACCCAGCTGCACAAGGAACTTCCTCTAAGCTTCTGAAATAACAAGAGCAGGTGAACAGTGCCACTTTTCCATCTGAGCTGCAGCTCCTCAGGAATCCTTTCTCTGAGTTCCAGAAATACTTACTAGCCAGGGAGCCCTTTCAATTCAATTTTAAGCCTCATTCCAGGAGTTTCCTAAGATACTGGTGCCAGTAACAAAGGGCAGCATCCTTTCTTCAGTGGTTTGAGGCCCAACTTGGCTGGGCTCTCCCTCTAGATTCTTATAACCCTAAGCTTTTCCCTTTATTCCTCTAGCCTAAGAAGTAGAATCTTATCCTTGTAGTTATTACCTCTGTATTACCTCAATGTTTTTCTTTTATTCTTTCAGTTCTTCTGTGTCTGTTTAACAATTTCCTATATTAAACACTTTCTGCTGAAATACCTGAAGTGGTTTCTGGTTCCAAATGGACCTCTGACCGATACAAAAAGTAGTTAAAAAAAATGCCAAATGTTGATTTTATAATAGAATATAATAGAAGCTTAAAAAAACAACGTTTCCAAAGTTTGGAAATTTAATTTGACAACAAGTGGGAAGAAAATAAAATTTACAAAAATACATGTATAACGACCCCAATCATGCTGTTGCCTCAATAGCACTTTAGTTTGTACCTACAGATGCATATGATTAAAGACTTATCTGCTCCTCTAGATGGTAAGTCCAAGAGAACAGAGATCCTGTTTTGTAGACCAGTATATTCCAAGTCCTAGCACAGTGACTGACATTGAATAAATATTTGTTTATTGAATTCTAAGAATGAAATCAGAAAACTAATGTCCACACAAAAACATGCACACAAATATTCATAACGGCTTTACTTGTAATAGCCCCAAACTGGAAACAACCCAAATGTCCTTCAATTGGTGAATGGCTAAACTGTGTACATGCATGGAATACAACTTAGCAACAAAAAGAAAAAAATTACTGATATACATACTTAACAGTTTAGTGGATTTCAAGGAAATTATGCTGAGTAAAAAAAGCCAATCTCGAAAGGCTACATACTGTATGATTCCCTTTATATAAACCTCAAAATGATAAAATTATAGAACTGAAGAACAGATTAGTAGTGGTTTCCAGGAGTTAGGGAGTAGGCTGAAGGGAGAAGAGAGAGATGTCTGTGACTATAATGAGGTAGGTAGTACAGGATATCTTTATGGTAATAGAACAGTTCTGTATTGTAATGGTTACAAGAATCTAAGCAAGTGATAACAAACACACACACACACACACACACACACGAGTATATGCACAGAACATGTAAAACTGGTAAAATCTGAATTAAGGTCTGTGAGTTGTACCAACATCAATTTCCTAGTGCTGATATTTTACTACAGCTATGTAAGATCTTACCATCAAGGGAAACTGGAGGAAGGGTACATGGAACCCCTGTATTCTATTTTTGCTAGTTCCTGTGAATGTATAATTATTTCAAACCTTTTAAAAGTGCAAAATAAAAAGAAATTAAACAAAAATTTTAAAAAAGTTGTCCCTTAATATTAGAATTACAAGTGATTTTCTTCATTAGACTTTTTTTTCCTCCTGTATTTTCTAAGTGTTTCATAATGGGTAGGCATTACTTTTATAAGGGGAAAAAATTAGTATTAGTTTAAAAGAAAAAAGGGCTGGCTCTCAATCTTACTTATCTTTATTGCTTAGTCAAATAAAATGGCAATGAAAATACTTGATGGTATATCCTACAGCTAGAATCAAGCAGAAGAACTGTTCGTAACAGTGCATCAGAAAAGGCAGTTGAAAATAAATGCTTTCAGGCATTCATCCAATCTGTAGAATACTGAATTTAGCCTCACTATGGTTGAGCCACTCCCCCTAATGGACTACATGAAATTATCATCACTGCTCAGGCTGATGACTCAATGAGGACAGAGGAGTTAAAAGACACCAACTGGCTATATTCAGAACCTAATGCAGATGGCATGATCTTGGGAAAGTCCCCACAGTCCAGGGAATAAAAACACTGCTCTGCAAATCTAGAGACTAGATCTTGTCAGTGTCCCAGATATAGGGAGTCTAAGTCTAACCAACTGTGCTTATGAGAGATTTAGGCATGTATCACTGAACATACCATACTGCCAATTTAATGATTTACAGTGAGGAATAAATGCCATGATAACAACACAATTCAGTGTCTGGTAAATGTGCTCCTTGCAAGATTTGACCTTGCTGTTATAATACCACACTCTAACCAAATGAGCTAACTAGCCAGCCCCTAAATAATTTATTTTAGATAATCTAACAGTATAAAGCATTTTAAGTTATATACGTGTTACACGGTAAGTTAAAGAGGCAGTATTCTTCTTGATATCAATTTTTAACGCTGGGCTTCAGAAAACTATATCCCAACTCTATTGAGACTTTACGGCATAGAAATCTTGATATTGTTTTCTTTGCTGTATCTATTGCTACCTATTATCAGATACCTAATATATATAATAGAATGATTATTAGAAGGAAAATCAAATCTTATCACTCCTCTGTTCAAAGCCCTTCAACAGCTCTCTATTACAAAGCTCTACACCCCTTTGACCTACCTCAGGGCTTTCGTATTTGCTGTTTCCTCTTCCTAGTACACTCTCTTCCAAATATGTTCATTGCTTAGTTCTGTTACTTCCGTAAGGTCTTGATTCAAGTGAACCCCTTACTTTGCCACAATATCTAAAATTTCAACCTCTACGTCTACTCCTATCCCTTCACACATATATCCCACCCCATTTTGCTTTCTTTAGAGCAAAGGTAGTTAAGTGATCAAAATGACAGCCGCTTGGTATTACAAAATTGTTAACACTGAAATACATCTGGGTCAGGGCACTCCCTACCCTAAACATGGGAGATGGTGAAAAATACCTTGATTTTCCTTTTTCCATATATAATATCCTCCTTGAAGGCAAAACTGATGCCTTGTCCTGAGTCATTATGGAGAAATATGCACATTACATCCAAAATTTAGGTGGAAAAACACTTTGCACGAGATTGAAAAAAAAAAAAAATTCCAGTCACCCCATGTAGTTCCAAGTCCCTCAAATAAACGAAACTTCTAGCCTTTCCTATAACTACTGACTCCTTCAAAACCACTTCATCCTTGACTTCTACACAGGTAATATCTGAAGATACATGATGACCTTTGAAGATATGATAATCATAAAACAACTGTTGTTTTTTCTACTGTGATGAGACTAGCAGTAAAGTCTGGAATCTTACTTTTCTGCTTCAAATACTGATAGTATTTTTATTTGGGGAGCTGGTTCTTCTAAAGTTTGTATTCCCTTACAAACTTCTTTTTAAGGAAAATTCTAAATGCTTTGGTCTGGGAGTCTTCCTTTGATAGTGCTTATTGGCTCTCCCCTTACTTAGCTTTTGCTGGACTATTATATCAAAGTACATTTGGGGCTGAAAACAGGGCAGATTAAAAGTTTATATGTAACACAGCAATGGTCCTTTTTTAGATAAACTGTGGTTCAATTGCATAAGTTTCCTACTCTTTTACTTGTTTCCATGAAACTACAGCCTTCTCAACCTGAACCATAACTCTGTACTATCAAAATCTCTGCTGGCATACTCTCTAAAATCCCTTAGGTTATTTCTAAAAATTTCTGAATTTTTGTTGACTGCTGTACTGCTTACCCCCACATCCCAACCATAACAATATATACCACAGATAAGTAGAAGTTCAGTTCAATAAGAGTAAAGGTCTAATCAGATATGTACCCCCCCCCCACCACACACAAACAAAACCTAACAGGATACCCACCTACTCCATGGAATATTATACAGCTATTTTAATAAACATCTTTGTATACATAAAAAAATTACATCAAAGATTAACAGTAACTCCCACCAAACTGTATGATTAGAGCTATCTTCCTTTGCTCGTTTACATTTTCTATAAATCACACATAATATTTTTGTTAAAGGACAAAAAGTTCATTTTAAAAACATATAGGACTTATGATTAAATAGGACAGACCAAATATATTCACCTCTACTTATCAAACCCCACTTAAATAACAAAAAAAGTCATTAAAATGCAAGAAAGAAAACATGTAAGAAGACAACGAAAAAGAAATTTCAATCAAATTTTACATATTGAAAACCAGATGAGCAAATTGATATGTCACAGGTGACTAGGGAAATCTATGTGTGCAATGGCAGAGGACAAGCTAAGTAGCAAGCTTATTTGTGCCAAAGAACCACAGAAAGAATAAAAAGAATGAGTGGTAAGTTGAACCTCTAGGTTCCTCTGAAGCTATAAACAGAAAAACTAATAAAAATTAAGAAATTAGTATGAGTAGATACCATCCCTAAAAATAGCCAAATTATCCTTCTAGCAGAAGACTAGAGATTTTCTATTTGGATACAGTGAACTAAAGGAATCCCTAAACTAAAGGCTATCAAAGAAAGCAGAGGAAAAGGGTTTAATACAGGAAGATTAAGGCAAAGTCTATACTGAGTAACAAGATCCCCACCCCAATTTGATACTATTCCCCACACAAAGCAACCAAGGCTTCTCAGAGAAATGGCTGATTCCGGGACTGGGGCAGGTAAAGTATAGGATGAACCTGGAAAATCTTGAACCTAAAAGTAAAGAAATGCTTTAAAAAAAAGGGGGGGGGGGATCATGGAGACATGTCAAAAGGACCAAAAAACCAGCTTGAAGAGGCTTCCATTAGCCAAATCTAGGACAATTTGATCATTAAAATATATAGTACAGTAATGGATTATAATGCACTGAATGAAGCAGGAATAGGTAAATCCACTATGTTATCAAATGTGTCGACAAAAAGAGGGGCTGGTTTCTGTAATAGTAGAATGTTGGCTAATAAACGTGGAAGGAGTTTGCAGAGCTGGAAAAATCACTTTTGCAAACATTATAGAAAAGATTGGGCGGGGCAGGCATCACAAGTGGTTGCTAAATCAAAAGGGAAAAGTCTGATGAGAAATATGATTTTTATACAGTCTTAACATGTCTTCCCACAGAGCTTACATTCTTTTCACAGAGAGACAGTAACTACACAGCAGAAAAACTGGACAACCCCTTGGCCCTCTGACTGGATGATTGAAATTAATGTCACAAATGTGTCTCTGATGTGATATCCTGAGAAGGACACCATGTTACTTTAATAGTATTCTTCCAAGGATTTACAACCTGATTCTAATCACAAAGAAATATCAGACAGACATCAAATGAAGAATATTATATAAAATAACTGTCCAGTATTTTTTTCAAAAATACCAATTTCATGCCAGACAAAGAAGCTAAGGAATTATTTCCAGATTAAAAGAAACTAAAGAGACATGACAACTAAATGCAAGATATGTTTCGAACTGGATTTTTAAAAAATACACTGTAAAGGACATTGTTGGAACAACTGATAAAACTGGAATATACACTATATATTAGGGAAAGGTATTATATAAAGTTTCTGAATTTGACAGTTATAGTATGATTACCTAAGAGAATACTTTTGCCCTTAGAAATTACATGTTGAGGTATTAAAGAGAAAAGAGGTATGATGTATGCAACCTACTCTCAAATGACCCAGAAAAGTGTGTGTGTGTGTGTGTGTGTGATGTGTGTGTGTAGGGAGAGAATGATGAAAGAAATGTTATAATGTTAAAATACTAGTGAATCTGGGATCTGGGTACTTACAGGAGTTATCTATGTTATTCTTACAACC
>NW_007728760.1:103153-111618 GCF_000696425.1 Galeopterus variegatus | reverse complement strand
GAGAAAAAGAAATACCACGTTTTCACTTATTGGAGGGAGCTAAAGGTGAATGAATCAATTCACACACATACATACACACACACACACATACACTCTCTCACACCATGCAATACATGCACATTCATGTACACACACACACATAAGCATGCAACTCCAACTAGGTCCTCTTCCCTATCTCCAGACTTACTCAGTTGCTACCTATATTGTTTTCTCTTGAATGCCTAAAAGGCATCTGAACATAATCCAAAACTCATCATCTGATTTGCCTTTCCAAATAGGTTTTCCTTCTCACACAGACTTTCACATTTCTGTAAATGGTATGTACCAGTTGCTTAGACCTGAATCATCTGACTCATTTCTCTTACACCCTATAAGGAATTTATCAGCAAATCTGCAAATCTTGTCAGCTCTACCTTGCAAATAAGTCCAGAATCCCACTGCTTCTCATAATCTCTACCACTACAACAATTATCCAAGCCACCATCATCTCTCATCTGGAATATCTGCAATAGCCTTTGAAGGCTACCTGATTCAATTTTCCTGCTTCCATCCCTGCCTCCTACAATTTGTTCTTAACACAGCAAAGTGATCCTGTGACAAGGATCCAATCATTCAAGCCTCCAATAACTTCCCATCTCACTCAGAATAAAAGCCAAAGTCCATGTAATGATCCACAAGGCTCTACACAATCAGGCCCCACCACCTGTCTGCTTTCTTTCCCTATTACTTTCTTCCGTCTACTCCATTCCAGCCTGTTGGCCTTCTTAACTAGCCTTGGAAGGCCTTTACAACTGCTGTTCCTTCTTACTGGGTCCCCTCTTCCCCTACATAGCATGATTTCTGCTCACATTCCCCATTTCACCCATTATAAGAACTTTTACTCCTACATTTTTACATCTCTGAAATAAGGATGTGTTTTATAACTGATAGCAACTTGAATTGTCAATGTAGCATATAAAATAATGCCGCATGTTAAATTTGGTGGTGTCAAACTCATGAAAATATGGTAATACGGTGTCAGAGAAACCTTCCCAGGCCACTTTACAATAAAACAATGTTAAAATAACAAAAGTTACTTAATAAAAACATGTTGACAGCTTAAAAGAGGAGAACCTAGGAACAGACTACTAGACAAGGTCAGTCTGAATAACAGTGTGGTCCTCAACTGTAAAATATCTTCCTTAACAATTTGTTTTCCTTTTTTGTTTATTAACCTTACTTGCAAATCTTACAGGAAAATATATAGGAAACCAAATTATAAGTATTCACTATTCTTTTCAAGTTCTTTCATTTAATATATTGACTTGATATACCTTCTATTTTGACCCTTAATTTTACCTCAATTTTGGGAATCTCTGAATAAATAAAACCCTGCTTTCAATTTTTACTCTCAAATAAAGGCTGGACTATGATACAGGCAGCCTCAATCTATTAATTTTCAATATGTTTTAACATGTAAATCTCTAATACGAAAATTGTTGCCCACATGTGGCCACTGCATAGTTCAAGTTGAGATGTGCAGTTTAAGTATAAAACACAAGTTGGATTTTTTTTTTTTTTTTGGCTGGCTGGTACAGGGATTGAATTCTGAATCTTGGTGTTATCAGCACCAAGCTCTAACCAACAGAGCTAACCAGCCAACCCCCCAGATTTTTAAGACTTGGTCCAAAACAAAGAATATAAAATATCTTAATAATAATTTTTATGACTATATATTAGAATGATAAAATTTTTGATATATTAAATTAAACATAATAAAATTAATCTCACTTGTTTTTTTTCCTATTTAATGTGGCCACTAGAAAATTTTTAATTACACATGTGGCTTGCATTTGTAATTCACATTATATTTCTATAGGACAGCTGTAATCTAAACCATTCATTCATTCATTTATCTGTCCAGGCAACCAACCAACCAACCAATTTACCAAATATTTATTAGTACCTATGATTTACCAAACAGTATTTAAGACACTAAGGATACAATGGTGAGGATGAACAGGTAGGGTCCCTAACTGTGCAGAGCTCAAATTAACCAAATGATACAATAAACGTAAAACTTCCACTGTAACAAGCCACAGATAAGAAAGGTATACGATGTTGAGAAAGCCTATAATAAAAGATGTAACGAAGTCAGGGAAACCCAGGGAGGCTTCCAAAGAAGTAATACCTGAGAGCCTAGAGAAGAAGGATGAAATGGAATGAAGGAAAAAGGGAAAGGAAGAACATGTCAGGCAGAAAGAAAAGCATAAGTAAAGATCTTCTGGCAGGAAAGAGCAAGCCTAGATAAGACACTGAAAAAGTATAGTATGAATTAAGGTGAGACCATAAGAGGCAGCTTGGTGAAAGATGAGATTTAAGAGGAAGGCAGTGATCAGACTGGGCAAGACCTTGTAACAAAGAGGAGCCTTAAGTTGGAAGAGAGAGGATAGTATAACACATTCTTCCTTTTCTTTACTGGGCCTGACATACTTTAGAAATTAACTTTAACATTTACCTTTAGAAATTCAGATACTAATTCTTCATCTTAAATTACGTGAAGATGTCAATAATATATTCAAATAAAACAAAATCCTAATGCTACAAAAAATGTCCTTTGTAATATAAGGGTTCCTGCACCCCTGTACAAATCTGATGAAACCTTCAGACTCCTTCTCAGAACAATGTTTCCAAAAGCATAAAACAAAATACATAAGATTACAAAGGAAACCAATTATATAGAACTCATAACAAAAAACTTTTTTAATCAGATGTAATAAATGTGTTAGTTAAGATTAATACATGAATATCTAGTGGTCAGTAGTGATACTTTGAGATACCTGCAATATATGTAATGTCATGTGACAATATCTGTAATTTCCATTGGTGAAAACATCACAGATAGTGACAATATTACTGTGGTTTCTGCCTATATTGATAGTTACAGAAATGTTAAATTGCATTTAAAAGTTAGTAAAAATAAAGTTGTAATATTTTTTCATCATGTTGCCAAACCCTGTGTGGACTTGCTGCAATGGCATTTTACATCCACCTGTCATAAAAAGAATCATAAAAAGCAACAAAATAAAGTTGTAATATTTTTTCATCATGTTGCCAAACCCTGTGTGGACTTGCTGCAATGGAATTTTACATCCACCTGTCATAAAAAGAATCATAAAAAGCAATCTCCTGCATCCACATACATTTCCTATTATAATAAAAACTGTACTAAATAAACAAGATTTAGTAAGCAAATTAATATAAATATAAATCTTTAGTATACTTAAAGATATTTTGATCTGCCTAAAACATATTTTAGCCAAAATTAACTTTATTTAGCATCAACCATCTTGTTCAGTAATTCTGAATATCATCTGGCTATTGCTGAAAATAAAATCCACACCAGAAATGTAAAGATTTGTTATTATTCAACAGGTTTTTATGAAGGTATTGTGCTAGGCACTGGGAATCTGATGGTAAGATATGCTCTCCTCATGAGAATCACAATCCAGTAAAATTTGTATTCAAAACAATGTGATGGCAGAGTCCCCAAAACATTTTTGCAATGATACTACTACTGGAGTGTTACAGAACCTTACCAGAATTTACTTGATTATAATTACTTCACCAAAGCATATTTTGATGACCTTAGCTTCTAAAACTATTTCTTTCCATGTATTTTAAATAGCAAAAATAATAACTTGAAAATATTCATCTCTTCCAAAAATTTTCACTTTTACATAGAACTTGCAAATGTAAGAATTTGACTATAACTAAAGGGTATAAATAAAAACATACTAATAAATTTTTAGCAAATATATTACATACAGTACTGCTAAACTCTAAATTAAAAGTTTTAATTTTGGGCCGGCCCGGTGGTGCACTGCTACAGTGCGCCGCTTGGGAGTGCAGCGGCGCTCCCGCCGAGGGTTCGGATCCCACATACAGACCGGGGATCCGAACCCTCGGACGGGAGCGCCGCCGCGCTTCCCAAGCGGCGCACTATCCAGTGCGCCACCGGGCCGGCCCTATCATTGAGTTTTTAAAAAAATATCGCTCCCTTGTGGCTTTCTTTGTTGGCTTTGTAAAGTCCGGTGCTAATCTCATTTTTTTGCTTTTATAATTGATTTTAATTTTTGCCTGAAAACCTTAAGGATTTTATCTTTGAAATCTAACAGTTTTACTAGTATGCATATATGTCTCAGAGTTGATTGATCATCCTGGGGTTAATTTTCCCAAGTATCCAGTAAGCCTTTTCAATGTGTAGATCCAAGTCTTTCCCTATTCCTAGAAAGCTTTCCTGAATTGGAGTTTTAAATATTGTTTCATTTAAAATGTTTTCTTCTTTAGAGACTCCAATAATATGAATATTATTCCTTCTTTACCTGTCTTCCATTTCCACTGATTTATTTCGCATACTTTTCATCTTACTTTCATTCTCTTGGTTGTTTTCCAGCCTTTCTTCAATGTTCTTACTAAATTTTAATTTGAATCTATTCTCCCTTCAACACCTGGTAATTTTTTTCATTTAATATTTTTTTAACCATTTTCTTACATTTCTTAAGTACAATTTCTTTTTTTTCAGTTTTCCTCATTTTTTGTCCATTTATGTTCTTAATTTTGAATTTCTAATTCAAGGTCATTTTTCATATCCTCAAAAATTTAATTCTCTTTGGAGTGGAGACTAATAGTTTTCTTTTGCTTCATGATTGTTTTGGGGAGTAGAGGAATTTTCCTCAGTTGATTCATGTGTAAATTTTTCCCGATTTTATGTAACACTTCTGTATGGATTTTACCTTACTTTTATTTTTGTGGTATTGGGGTACTTTACAATATTCCTAGTTTAATGGCACTTTTTTCTGTCATCTGGCACAGTCTAGATACTTGAGCAGAGTTTTTGATTGTTTCGGTAGTAGATAAATGGTTGTGAGACTCCCAATTTTGTGGTTTTTTCCCCCTGCGGGTCCTTAGATTTTTTTCCTTTACCATACAATTTCCAAAAAAAATTCTTCCTTTTTTCTTTCCCAGAAGCTATGCATTTGGAAGACTATCTCTTTAAATCACATATGCTCCTTTAACAGAGTCCATCCCTTTAAATGGTTGCCTAGCCTTTCAAAGTGCTCGTACTTTGAAATGCCTTTCCTGTAGTCCTGCTCTGATCTGCCTGATTATTCTTTCATATTTTCAGATTAAAGGTGGATTTAATTTTTCTGGTAGTTTTTCCAACTCTCCCTTCATTAGTGCTCTGTCTTCTTAGCAACATATCCTGGTCTAATTTTGCTTGCCATAGGACCCTATAGCAGTGGGATAGAAGCATACGGGATCACTGCAATGGAGTCTGTTACCCTTACACAATTATTTTGCAGTTTTGACATTATCTTCCTATAAGCAATGTTGAAGATGTTGCTTTGAGTAGAAATTTTATAGATGTGGAGTTTTGTATCTTTTAGGGAAACAACTTTTTGGAAGGCTGTTTACCACAAGCCTACCGCTATCTCAGCTACCGCTATCTCAGCTACCACTATATCAAGCTACCTGGAATCTCATGCACGAAGTTTAAAGAGTTAAGTGGTTCTTCAAGGCTTGATATGAACAACAGTAGTTGTCCTCTACAACAGTAGCTGTCCTCCCCCACCTTAATTTCTGTCTCCCTAGAGGCAATCATTTTCACTTTTTACCTGACCATAACAGGTAAAATACCTAGCACAATGCTCAGCACATAATACTTGCTCAGTCCTTTATTTTTAAACAATCTTACAGTAAAGACAAAAAGATGAGGAGAGGATCTAAGTGGCAGTTCATTGAAAAGTTGTGGCTAAGGTTAAGCCCAGGTGGAAAGATAGGATTTTGATATGGAGGAGGGAAAAGCATTTCAGATAATGGAAAACTGAATGGGCACAGTCAGCACAGAATGTCAAGATGCCAGTTAGCTAAGAAGCAAGGATGGTATAGGAGATGCTCATCTGTTCTCATAACTCTTCCCACTTCTGAGACAATCACCATACAGGTTGAGCATGACTGATCCAAAAATCTGAAATGCCCCCAATTCTGAAATTTTATGAATGCCAACATGTTGCTCAAAGGAAATGATCAGTAGAGCATTTTGGATTTCAAGTGTTTATATTTGGGATGCTCAATCTATACTTAACAGTTTCCCTAAATCTGAACATTTTACATCCATTGTTCATTCAGATTGTCAGAACCAATAGCACAACTAACAGCCTTTATGACTCCATTGATTTAAATGTCAGAGCAACTATCAAAGTCCAGAAAGTAAGCAGTTAAGAAAATGAGATGATATAAACCACGAGTCATGTCCACACTTTACTTGAGTGTAACTATAAGGGTATTTCAAAAAGTTCATAGAACAAAATTAAAAAATAAATTAATCTTTCCGTGAACTTTCTGAAGTACCCTTATAGTTTTTCTGCTTTAGAAAAGAGGTTCTCAAACTTTAGCGTGCATCAGAATCACCTGAAGAGTTTGTTAAAGACAGAATGCTGGACCCCATATCCAGTTTTTGATTCATTAGGTTTGTGTGGGACCTGAGAATCTGCATTTCTAACAAGTTCACATCTTTTACTGACAATACTGCCCAGAAGATCACACTTTGAGAGCAATGACCTCTTTTTTATTTAATATTTCTTTGTACTGATGGGGCTTATCTTCCAGGAATTCCCAGAAAATTTGTAAAAACCCTTTTTAGTTCCCTGAAGAAAGACATCTGTGTTTGTGGATGTGTTTACATTTTTATTACAGAAAGTTTCAAACATGTAAAAATAAATAGCAGAATAATGAACCCCATTACCACTATTCAGCTTCAACGATTATTAACTCATGGTCATTCTTGATCTATCTATATCCCCACCAATTTATATATAACCTTCTAAATGGATTATTTTGAAGCAAATTCAAAACATCATTTCATCTGTAGATAGCTGATTATATATCTCTAAAATAAAACATTTTTTAAAATCACAAAAGTAAATTTGTTGAGACCTTATTTTAAAATCCTTTTATTCTGTCCTTATACTTGCTTAGTTGGTTTCACTGTATATAGAGAATTCAGTGTTGAAAATAATTATTCTTCAGAAGAATGAATTTTCACTTTTTGTGTTGTTCTTGAAAAGCCCACAGTCATTTTGAATCCTTATCCTTTGTTGTGATCTGTTTTTTCCCTCTGGAAACATTCAGATCTTCTTTCTTCCTAGTGGTCTGACTCACCCTAATGCGTCTTTAATGTGGGTCTTTTTTCATCTATTATGCTATTTGCATGGCCCTTTCAATGGGAGAACCCATGTCCTTTATTTCCATGAATTTTTCTTATATTCTATTACTGATAATTTCTTTCTTCTCTCTTCTCTCTTCCTGAAGCTCCTACTGTTCAAATATTAGAACTCTTGGATCATTCCTTTAACTATGTACCATCTTTAAAAAAAATTTTTTTTGTCTTTCCAGGAAGTGTCTATAATTCTATCTTCCAACTCTTCTAATTTTTTGTCATCACTGCTACCATATTTATAATTCCCAAGAGCTCTTTATCCTCTTCCTTTTTGATAGTACACTCTTGTTTCACAATTCCAAATACGAGGGTTCTTTGAAAAGTTCATGGAAAAATAGAATTAAAAGATACGAATCTTTCCATGAATATTCTCAAGTACCCTTGTACTCTTATCTCTTTAAAAAAACTGACAAATTTTATTCTTTATTTTTGTTGAATACTTGAACAACTTGTCTAGTGCTGCATTTATTTTCTTGATCTCTTTCAAATTGGAAACTTTCTTTATATGAGTGGTAGTCCTTGACTATCTGCTTATTTTTAAGAGTGGAGGATTTACAAAGCTGAATGAAAGCCCTAAGGATGCAGGCAGAATTTATCAAAGATGGGCTTCCCTATAGGATAATATAGTTGGGCTCCCTTGTTGGGAGCTCTGATGTTATTATCTTTAGACCTTTCTTCTTTGGTTGGTCAGATTCTCTAGAGAAGACCCCAGCAACCTCTTGCCCAGAGGATGAAAGTTTGTCAACTAGTGTTTTGGGAGAAAAGTGGAAAATAGGGGTGGGATGGGGTAGAGTGAGGTCTCAGTATCCAGTATGCTTATTTCCCTTAATACCCCCATATTCAGTATTATTTCCTGTTTCAAATTGTATCTGGTGCCTACTCATCTACCCTCCAATCCAGAAACCCACTATTTTATCCTCCCTGTAAGGGGCCCGGAGTGGGCAAAAAAAAAAAAATTCTGAGAATTTGACTGTTTCTTAAACTGATGTTCAATTAATCCTCCTTATTTTTAACACCCTCCACCCCCAAATCCTCATTTCAGGAGGTATCCAGTACTATTAATGTGTTATATGATTATTATTATTATTATTATTATTATTATTTTTTTTTTTTTTTCTTTTAGCTCCCACCAATAAGTGAGAACATGTGGTATTTCTTTTTCTCTGCCTGACTCGTTTCACTCAATATTATTCTCTCAAGGTCC
>NW_007728760.1:98396-102946 GCF_000696425.1 Galeopterus variegatus | reverse complement strand
GGGATCCGAACCCTCGGACGGGAGCGCCGCCGCGCTTCCCAAGCGGCGCACTATCCAGTGCGCCACCGGGCCGGCCCTTATATGATTATTATGTAGATCTGCTTCTCAGCTTTCCCAACTGAGAGTTTACAATCTGGGTTTCTTAAATTTACTAACTCACTTAGCACTTGTTTCCAGGTTCCACAATGTTGTCTCTCTCCTGTTCTCCCTGTCTTTTAGGTTTAAAATTTTTTTTAACCCCTTTACTATTCTTTCTATGGGAAAGGAGATAAAGAAAATGTATCCTTACTTGGATAAATTTCCTAATTTTTTAAAAACCAAGTAAAACCACTTTATGACAACCTCACTTTATGAAATTGGGTTTATCTGTAGGTTTTCAGGAATCATTACCCAACCTTATCTCCCACTCTCAAGACATTATCACTCTACAGACTGCCATAATTTCTGGATGAACTTCAGCTGGTCATGGCTTCTCATCAATTTACAAGTGATCTTTTAAAAGTGATGAATCTTCACTAGTGGGAGAGTACATCTTTAAAATAAATAATTGTTCAATAATATACATGCTTAACTGGTGGACCAAGGGAATATCTCCATTTTCTTCAACAGCCAGGGTTTTCTTCCTCCAAAGAAATGACAGAGGTCAAGCCTTCACAGCACTCACTCCAAGAAAGAAGCTCAACAGTAACTCCGGCTTCCCTGGTGAATTCACTACATGAATTATAAGCAAGTGATTTTAAACCTAAAGCTCTGTCACTTTAACAACAGGATGCCACTGTAGACCCAAACTAAAAAATTAAAATTAAAAAATAGTGAGAAATAATAGTAATAACCATGAGAAATGTTGACCCTTATAATAATATTCTTATAACAGTAAGAAATGTTGCCCCATACATATAATTTAGAAAAAATTAATAATAGTTCTGGCATTTTCACAAATTATACTGGGAAATAAACTGGCTATCTAGACTCCTAAGAATTCAAGGAAAAAGTTAGCAAAATTTACATTCAAATATGTCTTAAGTGTAAATGATTTTTTGGTGTTAGTGACAAAAACCAGTCTGTTAGACCAGGAGAAAATATTTGCCAAACATATCTGGTAAAAGTTCTGGTATCCATAATATATAAAGAACTATCATAATTCAATACTAAGAAGAAAAACACACCAAAAATTTGAACAAATATAGAGATCAAGTAAAGAGCAAATGAAAAAATGTGCAACATTAGTCATTAGGAAAACGCAATCTGAAACCACAATGAGCTACCACTATACACATAGCAACTGGAATTCTCATATATTGTTGGTGGGAATGTAAAAGCGTACTGCCACTTTTGAAAACAGTTTCGTAGTTTCTTATAAAGTTAAAAATACACCTACCATTCAATCTAGCAATTCCAGGAGAAATAGAAACATATATTTACACAAATACCTTTACACTTCAGGTGAATACTTATAGCAGCCTTATTTATGGTATCACCAAAGCAGAAACAAATATATATCCATAAACTGGTGAAGGGATAAACAAACTGTGGTACAACCATGCACTGGAACAGTACTCAGCAATAAAAAGAAACAAGTTAAGGATATATGCAACAACAGTGACAACTCTCAAAAGCATTAGCTAAGTGAAAAGCCAGACACAAAGAGCTGCATACTGTATAACTGCATTTATATAACATTCTGGAATAGTGGTTGCCAGAGGTTGGAGGGACAGGGAAGCGTAACTGACTACAATGGGGCAGGGAAGAACTTTCTGGGATGATGGAAATATTTTATACCCTGATATGGTATTGATTACATAACTGTATACATTTATAGAACCAATAACTGTATACTTTAAAAGGGTGAATTTTACTGTGTGTAAATTATACCTCAAATCTGATTTTTAAAAAAGTACAAAATGTCTTTTAAAAAAACAATAAAAAGTAGAACAAGGAAAACAGAAAACAAGTAGAATAAAACAATAGTCGAACAACAAAAAAAGAGTTTGTCAAGAATATGTAAAAAACATATAGAGTTAACTGTCCTATATATTTTTTCAAGTTATGAAATAGAACTACTTGATGGAAAGAAATTTCTTACAGGAAACGCACGAGAAACTGTTCAAACATGGCAGGCCACACATCCAGGATCTAATGAGTTAACATCTCTGTCCCCTTTGATAAAACGGTTTGCCAGCTTTTCTTATCCTTTTTTTCTTTCTTTTCTTAATTGTAGGCTTTATTTCCAATACAAACATTTCATAAAGAAATTTGAGAGCTTACTATGTGCCAATAACCATACAAAGTACTTTTATATGTTATTTCTTTTAATTACATAATCATTCCATACCTTGATCATATCTCTCATATTTTATCAGCTAAGGATGGTGAAACTCAGAGAAATTTAGTCATCTGCGTTATCTGATTAAGTAATTTGTGCTATCTGAACCCAGGATGGATTTCAGAGCCCAGGCACAATATTTTAAGTGCTTTGGAAATTAAGATAAAATGATAAATAAAAGATGGTAAATAAAAATGTGCATGAGAAGCTTAAAAGACATTCAGAAAAAACTAAGAAAACAAGCCTTTTGCTAACTAATTTGAGCAGGTAAATCTTGAAGATTGTGTGTATCCTTTGCTTTAAGGAAACTCAAATGCTAAAATACAGACCACATTGATTACAGAGATTTAACAGAAGGCATTAATAATAAACTTGAAATTTTAAAGAGTTGCTTTATAAATATTTAACAGTCATGTGCTGGCAAGTCTGACACAAAATGCATTCAGCCCTCCATATCTGAGGGTATATGTGCAGGTCCAACCAACTGTGGATCAAAAACATTTAAAAAAAGATCAGTAAAAAGGATAATACAACAATAAAAAATAATACAAATAAAATACAGTATAACAACTACTTACAGAGCATTTACACTGTATTCAGTATTGTAAGTAATCTAGAGATGATTTAAAGTACATGGGAAGAAGATAAAACAATCACAATAACGCACTGAACTTTCAAAAGGAGAGAACAGAACTGAGTTTACCAGAGGTGGCGGGGGGGAAGGGAGGAATTGGTAAAGGACCATGAAAAACGATTACCTTGTATAATGATGAATACACAAATTATCACAATTTGGGCACCACATATTACACATAAGTGCAGATATTCAACTCTGTACCCTACAGATATGTACAATTAACTATGTTACAATAAAAAGTATAAGGAATGATGTGAGCATGTTATATGCAAATGCTATATCATTTTGTATAAGGGATCTGAGCATCCACAGATTTTGGTATCCATAAAGATCCTAGAACCAATCTCCCATGAATACCGAAGCACCACTGTAAAATGCATCATATATGCAATTTTCCTATGCCCAGTGACATGTGATAACCTAACACTAGATGGGAATTAGAAGACTTAGGTTCTAGTCTTAACATACTTTGTGTTACAGATTAAATCCTCTTCCCCTTAAATTCATTTGTTCAAATCCTAACCCCTAGTACCTCAGAATGTGACCTTATTTGGAAATATGGTTACTGCAGATGTAATTAGTTGGGATGAGGTCACACTTCAATAGGGTGGGCCATTAATCCAATATGACTGGTGTCCTTATAAAATGGATAAATGTGGACACAGACACACACACAGGGAGAATGACATGTGAACATGATGGCAGAGATTGGAGTAATGCATCTACAAGCTATTAATCCAATATGACTGGTGTCCTTATAAAATGGATAAATGTGGACACAGACACACACACACAGGGAGAATGACATGTGAACATGATGGCAGAGATTGGAGTAATGCATCTACAAGCTAAGGAAGGAGTGTCAAAAATTGCCCTCAAACCACCAGAACAAAAAGAGAGGCAAAGAACAGGTTCTCCCTCACAGCCAACCTGTGAAGGAACCAAACCTGCCCATACCTTGATCTGGACTTCTATCCCCCAGAACTTCTGTTGTTTAGGCCACCCAGTTTGTGGTACTTTGTTATGGCAACACTAGCAAACTAGTATATTTTGTAATTACATAATTTTTGGTAAACTACTTCAACATTCTGCATCTCACTTTTCAACAGGTATCCTTCTTTATATTTTCCTCTTGCAAGACCTCTTACCAAATATTTTAAATATTTCCAGTTATCTTTGTGTTATTCAAGTTACATTATTTGAGTTATAGTCAAATTATAGAAAGGTGGAAGATTCTATTTCCAAATAAACTGTTGAACAGATATTATTCATTTCTCAAAGCATAAATCTTAGTAGAGTAATATTTTAATTTCCTTAAAAATTCACTGGCAAATGCTCCTCAAATGAGACCTATCAACTACTTTCATATCTAGTATTTTTACTTGTTGCATGAGGATACTTCAAAAAGTTCCAGGAAAAGGTTCCATTTTTCCACAAACTTTTTTTGTTTTTTGGACCGGTAAGGGGATCGCAACCCTAGGCTCGATGTTGGCCGCACCACACACAACCAGTGAGCGCACCGGACATCCCTACGCTCTCTCCCAAGTGAGCCATGGGGCTGGCCCTTTCCACAAACTTTTTGAAGTCCCT